>NW_010527464.1:0-2197 GCF_000687285.1 Phaethon lepturus
TGGGTGGGACTTGGGAAGAGCCCAGCCAATGGCGTTTCCCCGGTTCGGGGTGGGCAGGCCGGATCTCCTGGCTGATGGGTCCCTGTCTTCCCTTTGAAGCCCGGGGGCTGATGGCCACCGCCCCCCCCAAGATGGCACCTACAAGGCTTGGCCAACCATCGTTGATTGGGTGACCCTTGCGGGCTTGACCCAACCCCCTTGGGCTAGCCAACCATCACCCGCTTGGCCGACCCTTGTAGGGTCGCCCAACCATCATTGTGTTGGGTGACCTTTGTCGATTGGGTGATCCTCACTGATTGGCTGACCCTTGTTGCATTGGCCGATGCTCGTTGGCTTCTTCATTCCCATTGGGCATCTCCCATCGGGCGGGTCGTTGCCTGGTGGCC
The DNA here is from genome assembly GCF_000687285.1 of Phaethon lepturus. Taxonomy (NCBI): domain Eukaryota; kingdom Metazoa; phylum Chordata; class Aves; order Phaethontiformes; family Phaethontidae; genus Phaethon; species Phaethon lepturus. Next base: position 387 of record NW_010527464.1, read on the forward strand.
GGCGGTGATTGAGTTGGGCAACCGTCTTTGCTTGGTTCCTCTGGTTGAGCTGACCAAGTCCATTGGGGTCGGAGGACTCGTCCACCAGCGTCCCGCGTCCCGGAGGCCATCGCGGGCCGGGCCACCGGGAGCCACCTCCCGGTCCTTGCGAGGTGACAGGTGGGACAGCGCGAGCGAAGGGGCCAGCTTTGTCTTCAAACAAAACCAACGTCTCCGCCCGGGAAGTCACAAATTTTGGGGACGGCGGGAAGGATCTGACCTCGGAACGAAGCCCGTGGCCGTGGGTGGACACTAGGCCTGTGGATGACCTTGGAGGAGAGGAGGTGTCCGGGACTGACCTTGAAATCTACAGGCGGGGGGTGGGGGGAGGTTGAAGGGACACCGTTTCCCACCAGACATCACAACGCTTTTAATTTCTGGTGCCTTCCCACCCACCCTCTCGCCAGCTCCACCGGGTGACCCCGGCTCCACCCACAACCTCGCCGCAGCCTCTGTCGTCCCAGCGTCCTGCCCCAGCGAAGCGAGCGGCGGACGCGGCCCTCTGCCCTCCCCCTGGGGCACGCGGAGGTGGCTGGAGCATGGCTAGTTGTCCTCCATGGTCCTCCTGATCCACTGGGCGTATCTGCAGATCTTGGTGTAGACACCGGGTCTCTTGGGCTGGCCGCATTTCTCCATGCCCCAGGAGACGATGCCTTGGAGGGTCCTGTTGCAAACCAGAGGTCCTCCGGAGTCACCCTACGGAAAGGCATGGCGTGAACCCGCCGTTCTGCGCCGGGTCACCCAGCTCCTAGCCCGTCGTTGGGTCTCATCGAGTTGGATGACCCCTCTGGGTTGGCCAACTGTTGTTGGGTTGGCCGGCTGTGATTGGGTTGGCCGACCACCATCGGATTGGTCACCTCCAACTGGTTTGGTCAACCTTTTTAGGGGTGATAATCTATGACTGGGTTAACCAACCCATGACGTTGGACTGTCCAACTCTTGAGTTGTTCCACCGTCATTGCGGCGGGCGACCCAATCCCATTGGGTCAACTAGTGCTTGGTGGCTCGTTTAACCATCACTGGGTTGGCCAACCACCCCAGTAGGTTGTCCAAATCTCTTTGGGTTTTCCAGCCGTTGCCAAGTTGGCCAATTCTACTTGAGTTGGCCAATTCTACTTGAGTTGGCCAACGCTACTTGAGTTGGCCAACGCTACTTGAGTTGGCCAACGCTACTTGAGTTGGCCAATTCTACTTGAGTTGGTCAATTCTACTTGAGTTGGCCAACGCTACTTGAGTTGGCCAACCCTACTTGAGTTGGCCAACCCTTGTTGGGTTGAAGAACCAACACCGGGTTATTCAACTCCCCTTGGGTCGGGCAGCTGTTGAGTTGGCCAACTCCGTATGAATTGGCCAACCCTTGTTTGGCTGAAGAACATCACTGGCTTGGCCAACCCTCACCGGCTTTGCGAGCCGCCGTCGGGCTGGCCGACGGCAGAAGACCCCCCTCGTGACGACGAAGGGACGCGTCGCCTTCTGTCCCCAAGGTCCACCTGGGAGACGGGCCCCGGTGGAAGACCGGCGGTGGCAGAGGGGGACGTGTTGGCCGTACCTGGCAGGAGTCCCTACCGCCTTGGAGGCTTCCGGCACACAGCATGTTCTCGGTGATGGAACCGGGGTATAACCGGCGGCACTCGGCCATCGAGAAGATGGTGACGTTGACGCACTGCAAGACGTCCGGGTAAGAGACTGAGACGGGAAAGGGAGGGACGGGGTGGGGAAAGAAAGAAACCAGAGCAATCGACCCGGCAACCGGCAGAAATCCGCGCCCCCTC
>NW_010527464.1:2258-3692 GCF_000687285.1 Phaethon lepturus
GAGGGGGTTAACGTCTCCCCCGGGGAATTCCTTTGGAGACGTTTCTCCAGCTCGTTTTGGGGGGGGAATCAACTCTTCGGGGGCGGTTTCGATCGGGTGGAGACCCAGCCCGGGGTGGGGGAGCCGTGTCCCGGGAGGACCCCAGAAATAGCGTCTTTTTTGGGTGCCTTTTCCTAAATTCCGTCGTCTTCCGTGTCGCTACGTTTCCCTTTCCTTCCCTCTGATTTAATTTTAGGATATTGCCGGTTTATCCCATTTCAGCCCCTTTCGTCGTTAGTTTTCAGCTGATCCTCTCTGCTTTTTAGCGTAACTCGCTGCCATTTCCTTCTGCTCCCTCCTCTCCTACTTAACGGATTTCCTTTCGTTTAATTTGCCTTTGGTTTTCATCGGCTTTTCCCCCTCTTCCTTTCCTTCATTTCCTTTCCCTGCGGTAGGAATCCGTACTGCTCATTTCCCATTTCATCCGTTACGCCATTTCGAGGCCTTTAGATGGTTTTAGGGTATTCCTCCTTATTTCTTTTCACCATATTTGGTATAAATTAAACTAATTTCATCTTATCTCCCCTCCCCCTGCCCTTCCCTCCTCTGCTGCCCCTTTTTGTTCCCATTTCTTAGGACAGGACCCAGGTGTCCAGAAGAGGATTCGGGTGTCCAGGACCACCATGATGTCCAGGAGACCATCCAGATGTCCGGGAGAGGACCCAGATGCCCTGGAGACCCCCCAGGCCTATGGGAGAGGATCCAGGCACTCCTGAGGGGATGCCGGTGCCCAGGAGGGGACTTGGGTGCTCAGGAGAAGACCCAGGTGTCCAGAAGATGTAGGTGCTTAGGAAGGGACTTGGGTGTTCAGGAGAAGACCCAGGCACCTGGGAGGGGACCCAGGTGTCCAGGAGAGGACTCAGGCCCTCGTGAGAGGTCCAAGGTGCCAAGGAGATGACCCAGATGTCCAGGGGGGAACCCACACCTCCAGGAGGGGACCCAGACCTCCAGGAGGGGACCCAGACCTCCAGGAGGGGACCCAGACCTCCAGAGGAGGCCACGGGTACTGGGTACCTTCTGGGGAGGTGGTGGCCCCCCATCCCGAGGTGATGCAGGTGGTGCCGGGCTCTGGGAGGCAGGAGGCCACGGGGACGGGCTGGATCCTGCTGGTGAGGGTGACAGGCGTCAGGAGCTTCATCATCATGATGTCGTTGTCCTTGGTGGTGGGGTCATAGTTGGGGTGTGGCACAAACTTCTGCACCATCTTCTGCACCTCGCCCCACTCCCGCATGTAGAGGTTGTGCTTGCCCAGGTGGATGGCGGTGATCCTACGGCAGGCGGGAGGGACGCGTGGGCCATGCAGCGAGGGGGCTAGGACCACAAGACCATGGCCCACGTGTGGGGCTTGGAGACCACAACGTAGCCACGGCACTTGTGGGGCATGACATGGCTGGG
>NW_010527464.1:3753-4019 GCF_000687285.1 Phaethon lepturus
TGACATGGCTGGGAGGCGCGGGACGTGGGCAACCGGGCCCGTGTATGGGACACGGAGACTGTGACACGGCTCCCGCGGGAGGCGGCGTGGCCAAGACACGTGTGGGACGTGGGCACCGTGGCGTTGGTCACGGCATGCGTTGGGGTGGGGCCAGGACGTGCGTGGGACACGCACGATGCGGACGCGGCACTTGCGGGACATGTGTGGGGCACGGGGTCTGCGGCACGGCCAGGACACGTGGAGGACACGGCATGGGACCGCGGCGC
>NW_010527465.1:0-278 GCF_000687285.1 Phaethon lepturus
TCACGGGCACCAGGATCACGGCGCAGCGCCTGCCCGGCCCGGGGAGGACAATCCCTTGCTGAGCTGGTGCATTCCAGCTGGGAGCTCTGCTCACACATCCGCTGGCCTGGCTCTCCCCCTCTTCCGTGCCTGGGGCCCGGCACAATGCTGCAAATTCCCGCCTCTGGGATCAACAGCGACAGATTATTTCCCTAATTCCCCCATGCCTCGCTACTTCCAGCGCCTTGCCCAGAACGGTCTCGCCCGGCGGCAACAGGCTCCCAGCTCTGACCCGTCTC
>NW_010527465.1:332-567 GCF_000687285.1 Phaethon lepturus
GCTCCTGCCAGAGCGCGGGAAACCGTTGCTGGGAAGAGGCGAGGAAAGCCCGGACATTGCTCAACGTCTCAGCCCGGGCAGCGGGCTGGGGCCTGAGGGGGGCGAAGCGCTGCAGGATCGCCAGCAAGGGATTGAGGGGAGCCCTCCCGGGCTGGAGCCCCAGCACAGGCTGCAACCCAAACCGCGACAGAAGGCCTGTGCCGGCCACCTCCAGCCCTCTTATTCCCCCACGGCT
>NW_010527465.1:759-1516 GCF_000687285.1 Phaethon lepturus
AAGACACAAACAGCCCTTTTGGTTGGTTTGGTTTTTCCTCAGTATGTTTATTTTGGTTACGTATTACCCAGATTAAAAGAAAAAACAGGAGTTGAAAAGCAGTTTCCCTTTAGTATCACAGTACACCGAGCCTTGCCCCAGCCTGGCTGGGGGACTGCCCCAGACACCCAGCCCGAGCTCCCAGGGCCAGTGGCCAACCCAGCAGCGTCGTTGCCACTTGGTGGCTACTGCAGAAAGCGCTGCCGAGCTCCGAGCCCCCGGCCCCAACCCTGCGCCCCAGTGCCCCTGCCGGGCACAGCACCCGCAAGCTCTCCGGGGCGCTGAGAGCGGGCAAAGGGCCCTGTGCCCCCTCCATTCCCTCCCCGTGAGGAGAAAAAAAAAAAAAAAATAAATACAGGGGAAAAAAAATACAAAAATGTTTATTGCAAACTACTACAATAATTTATTGAAGCAAACTGCATGCGAGTGAAGGAGAGACATCAAGGAGAGGAGGAGCTGCAGGAGGGCTGTGTCAGTTTTAGGGTTTCAAATGGGAGTGGGAAGGGAGCTACACCAGTCTCTCCTGCATCAGGGGTTAGCAGGCTGTGGTTAGAGGACAGACAGGCAACTGGCAGAGGCCAGAAAAAGAAAAAAAAGAAAAAGGAGAGCTCCGACAGGTGGGCATGGAAGGACACAGCGGGGAGTGGCAGGGATCAACGGTGTCCTGGCCGGGAAGCAAATGAGCTGCGCGATCCTGCGTCCCAGTGACACGGCCAAC
>NW_010527465.1:1975-2244 GCF_000687285.1 Phaethon lepturus
TGCTGTGCTGGGGGCGGCTGGGCCAGACGCAGGATGAGGCAGCCCCCCTCGCCTCCCAGCCAGGTGCCGAGCGGTGCATCACCAGAGGTGAGCGAGCCCTTGACCCGAAAGCATTTAGTGCCATCCCTCAGAAAACAGAGCCCCAGGCTCTCCGTTTAGTGTTCTGTGCAAGGCTCTGCCCGCTCGCACCTCCCGTGGGGCGCAGGGGCAGGGCACAAAAAGCAGCTCCAGCAGCACAGTCCGCAGCAAGTGCGGGGATGACGCGGCCA
>NW_010527465.1:2343-22636 GCF_000687285.1 Phaethon lepturus
CAAGTCTCCCCGGGTAGAGGACTCGCTGCTGGGGGTGAAGCCATCGGAGTGGCGTTTGATCGAGTCTCGTTGTGCTGCTTCTCTTTAGTTTGCAAGGGGAGGGGACCGGCTGGCCACCCGAAAGCTTCCTGCTAGACATCACAATAGTTTGAGCCACGCAAGAAGTTGGATCATCCCAGCTGAGGAGACTGGTTTAGTCTAACACCGTACACCGCGGACCCGACACGCGCTGTCCCAGGAGACCCGCCTTTCGGTACGCTGGGCCCCCATCCTTATCTCCGGGAGGGGCTTGTGGCCGGACGCGCCTCCTGCAGGCACGGGAGCCGTGCCGCAAGACACGGGGATGCTCACGCCCAGGGCATATGACACCAGGGTTGCAAACTGTTCAGCCACGAACCGCCCCAGCCCCAGAAGTGTTTCTACTTGCTCTGACACAGCTATCTGTGTAAAGGCGGGGAGGGAGGGGGCAAATCAGGACAAACGGCCCAATAAAAGCTGTCAGGCTTGGGCCACAGCTGGATTTCCAGGCAGCACAGGGGACAGAGTGGGTGTTTAGTTTCATAAAAAGTTTCCAATGCAATTCCATGTTTTACTGCCATTCTCCAGACCCCAGGTACCCGATTTTGCCTAGCTGCTGTGTGCTATAGACCCCTTTAGCTCATCTTGTGCTTGGACACAAGAGCTCTGCTCCCAAACACATAAACCCAACCAAAAAAAACAAGCGAACAAACAAAAAGCCCAGGTTATTCTTCACCTCTTCCAAAAACACTATGAATTCAAGGCCACTGAATCTCCACACAAGGTTTCAGATAAGAGCAAAAAGATCCCGGTCTCCATAGCAGACACATCACACCCTACGTAAACTTTTCCAAGGGCTCAGAGCTGTCCTAACTACACCGGCAGGCAACACTTGAACCGCCACATTTCATGGAAAGCAGGGGTGTTTGCGCAGAAGACAGAAGCTTTGATTGAGAACACAGCTGCACAACACCCTCCCTCAAAAACGGGGGCAGGGAGAGAAGCTGACAGCCCCTTAGTCCCGCATCAGTCATTGGACCATCGCCTTGGATAAACAAGCCTGAGACAACCATATCCAGTCCCTGCTCCTGTATCTTTGTCTAGACCTGGAAAGGAGAGGCAGAGTTGGATGAGGAGCACAACATCCCCCAGCAGCAAGCAGCTCACAACTGTCCTAAGTCACGAGAAAGAGTTCCTGGCTAATGATGTTCTTCCCTGAAGGGCTAGGGAGCAAGGGGGAGGCAAAAAGAGCGTTTAATGCAAGGAGCTCAGCCCGACCTGGAAGGGAAGGAGACAGCAGCCCGCTGTTCCATCACTCACCTCATCCTCCTGCTAAAACACTGCTGCAGAGACTCCCACTGCAAACAGGCTCTTCTCCAAGGGCTCTCCCTCTACTCTGGAAAAGCTACGAGACATCCGACTCCAGAACACGGCCTTCACCTCGGCTCTCTCAGCTGCTGTTACGATGGCACGACGTGCTCACTGCAGCTCGCTAGTGCGAAGGAGCCTACTGGGAAATAGCCCGAACCCCTTCCACCCCCACCCCCTAAGAACATAACTAAAAAATACCGACCCTTTTTTAATCAATAAATAAGGAATCTTGTTACCACAACACAAAAAACGAAACACGTTCAAAGTGCAAATTACTGTCGTCAAACTGGGATGCTCCTCCTTGCCTCTCCCACGCAGGGCTCCCGTAGCCCCCGGGCCTCTCCAAGCAAACATGATCTATGAGCCAGGGCGTTCCCTCGACTTCCTGCCAGAGCTGGAGCAGAGGAGCGCGGTGGGGAGAGGGACGTGCGCTGTTTCACAGCTCACCCTGCTGAGGGGGCCTAAAGTGCCAAGCCAAACTCCCAGCCCCGGGAGGAAGAATGAGACTGCAAGGACCCGAGTGCAGCGATGCATAGAAGTTGGGACCAGGGGCGAGCGGGAGTCCTAAGAAACTTGTCCAGAGCACATCAAATGCTTTCTAGTTTGCAAGTGGGACCACCTCAAGGAGCCAGAAATGCATCTGCTTTGGGGTAGAGCGAAGGGTTTCAGCAGTCCCCCCCTCCCTCGGAGAAATCCGTCGCTCAATCCAACTTGCTCTGGTAATGGCAGCATGTGCCCCTTTCTACAAAGGAGCGGTGGGAGAGAGAGAAGTGGTTGGGAAAAAGGATGTGCTGTGATCCACGCTGGAGGGGAGCAGACCCTTCGATTATTTACTAGTATTGTAAGTTTTGTTTAACTTTTCTCTCTTTCAGTAAGTGTCTCTTTTTTTTTTTTTTTTTCCTTTTAAATACAGAGTCCAAACTGTCCCAGCACCCACATGCTCCCCGCCCACTAGGGTCCAGTGGAGTCTGAATCTTCAATGAGCACCTCCGTGGTGGCTCCCAGGATCTCTGTGTTCATGACCAGCCCCTCCGGGTTTGTACTGCTGCCGCTGCCCACAAAGAGCTTGCCGTCAGCCACCAGGCTCATGCGCTCTGCCCCACCACAGTATGTCTTCGGCATCCCATCGGGGCTCAGCAGCAGGCAATCTGCCGGCGCAGCACTTCCCAGGGGGTCCGGAAGAAGGGGGAGGCCCTGGCCATCGGTGGGCGGTGCAATGGCCTCAGGATTAGTGCCCAGGATGTCGGTGCTGGTGATCAGGGCACCCGCATTGGCAGCCAGTGCCTCAGCAATAAGCACTTCCGGGTGGCTCTTGGCTTTGTGGGCCACGACACTGTCCTTCTTCTCAAATTTCTTGCCGCAAATGTTGCAGGAGAACTGGTAGAAGGAATCCGCATCGTGCTTCTTCATGTGCCAGTTGAGGGAAGCCTTCTGCCGGCAGGTGAATCCACAGATCTCACACCTGGGAGGGGAGAAGGGGGAAGTCACAACAAAGGGACATCCCCACACATCCTGCTGGGGACAGCAGGAGCAAAGAGGCATCCCAGGAAAACAGTAGGGGCTCACTAAAACAGGGTGTCCCTGTAGCTCCAGCTCTTCCAGTTTTATTTGCAGAGGGCTTATGTTCCTCAGATCTCTACTGAGACACTGCCTCAAGGAGCAGGTGAGACACGTGGCAGCTCAAACACTCCTACAGGCGTGCATTTGAAAAGAGCTGGGACACCAAGAACAGGTTCCAGCCCTGGCTTCAGAGCTGCCCCTGCTCTTGGTGCAGTCCAAAAACGGGTGTATCCAAGGGTCCCTCAAAGTAGGGGAGCAAGAGACAGGCAGAGGTACTCACTGCAAGGGCTTCTCGCCCGTATGGATCATTCGGTGCACCGCCAAGTTATGAGAACTTTTAAACGCCCGGGCGCAGTACTCACAGATGTAATCCCTTTGATCTAAAAAGCAACACCAGTTGGAGCATTACTCTCTCGCAGACCTGCTCCCTTTCCCAGCTCTCACATGTCGCAAGTAAAGCTGCCCAAGAAGCAGCAGAACTAGAAGTGCTGGGCGGCCGGCAGGCATAGCAAAGGAGGAGGTGTCCTACAATACACCACAGCAGTTGATCCGGAGAGTTAAGGCGTGATTAAGACTCTCCTAAGAGCTAATTACCCATTCTGACCAATACTGAGGGGGGCTGGCCAATTAGGGTAATTGCTTGGCTTGGTTTATTCCTCTACAGAACCCCTGAGTGACACTTGCCAGGGAGTGAATTAAAAACTCTATAGTCTATTTCTTTCATTTCCTTAAAAGACTGTAATCCTGAAGGAAATAATACCCTGCTGCTGCTCCTGCAAATCTATGCCACCTGCCTCAGCTTCACTCTCCCCAGAAGTCCTAGAGGCTTTTCTATTTTTCTCCCCTCTCTGCTCACTGACCTGAGGAGCCTGTATCTATTTCCCACCTCCCTGTACCTGTGTGATGTTTGGCATGGCGCAGGAGCTGCTTCTGGAGCCGGAAGAGCCGACCACAGGAGGGATGAGGACACACGTATTTTTTCTTCAGCAAGTGCTGGTACTTTATGTGATGCTATAAAGGAAAAGTAAAAGGTTGTAGACTCTCTCTTTACATGGCTAAGAGAAGAGCTGAGACACATTGACCTCACATGGCCCCTCAGCAGGCCACCAGACTCCAATCACTGACAAGACACCCTTATACCATGAACACAAAGGCTTTGATCACCATTGAGAGAAGACAGCCAAATGAATGTGGGCATCTAGCAACAGGACAGGTACAGACACACATGCGGCTACAACTGGCCACAACTGACTAAGTCCACCAAAACGACAGTGCTTCAGTGCCAGTGGAGGATTAGCTGCCTGTTCCAAACGGCCCTTCCCTGCCCTCGCACATGCCATTCAGGAAGTGAAAAGTCTCAACCAACCTGCAGGTAACGTGGGTGAGCCAAGACTGTGCCGCAGCCTTCCATCTCGCAGCGGACATACTGTATCGGAGGCTTCTTCCTAAGAAGGCAGTAAGGAAATGGGCAGAGTGCTTAGTGGTTAGCTGACGCATCTGAAGCCAGGGCAGCAGCAAGATACATGAGTGTGAGTGCAGCTCAGTGATGCGAGAGCATGGGATTACTGCTCCGATATTCCTGTTTGGGCTATGCTGACAGACTCAGTCCAAGCGTTCCTTCTACTCCTAGCACTACTTGAGGGCTCTCCCCAGAGCTGAGAAAACCCCAGGAGACAGAGAGTTCCCAGAACCTTACTGCCTGGCAGTGCCAGGCTAGGGATCAACTCAGGAAGGGGGCGGGGAGGGGGAATGCTGGTTCAGTTGGAAGCCATCAAACCCACACCAACAGGGAAAAGGGGGAAGGAAAGGAGGGAAGTCAAGGCATGCTGCTATTCCTCCCTGCTTTAAGTAAGACTTCTATACTGTGCGAGAGAGATGGCTTTGAGACAATCAACATCTCTGTGTAGGACGCAAGGGAAGCAAGCTTTCAGAACAGAACCGAGTAGAGGGGATCGCTTACCTTCTCTTGGGCAGCCTTGGGCTCTTGTCATCCTTTCTCCTCCTTCCCCTCCTGTAACAGGGTGACAGAAACAGAATTGAAAGAACCCTCTTTACACTGGTAGTGGGCAGAGTTTGTGAAGTCCATACTCTAAAGCACGCTCTAAGAAATACTACAGAACTCTCCCACATTTTTAGGCCGAGAAGTAACACTGCACATGGCAAGTCAGCTACCTGCTCTGGATCAAAACACCTGAAGAGTTTCTAAGGAAATGCTCTTGTAATAGATGGGCATGTTCCCTAAAGAAGTTAAAGTAACCAGGCCTCCATGCAAATTGTCCCTGCATTTTGGAGAACTGCCACATCACGCAGAAGACCGCTCCCTGTGGAGCTGTGTTCCCCGTGTTTCTGGCACCTGGGGGACACACTTTTCTGCATGACATTTGGTGGCATGTGGCAGACCTCAAATCACCCTGCCTCTGCCAACATAGTCAGGCTGGGGCTGCGTGACTACCTGCTAGGTCTAGCGTATGACACATTTTGAGTGCGGTTGTCTGGCTCAAATGTGTCTCAGCCCACCATTCACAACTGTGCAGATATCAGTAAACAGGCATCAGACAGCCACAGCCCAACAGGCTGCGGTTGGAACTTACCAACCCTTCTTCCTCTGCAGAAGGGATATTTTAAAAAGCCCTCAACCAGGCACCACACACTTCCCATTTTTTTCTTTTAAACCAGCAACTGTCCAAACAACTTGCGACCTTTTAATGAAATTAATCCCTTTCCAGGCTGCACATCAGCACATGAGATTCTGCGCTCATGAGTTTCTGCTGCAGTCAGTTAGCAAGCTATCGCCTCATTAACTACAAGCACTAGGAAAAAAAAAAAAAAAGATCAATCAAGCACAACTTGGAGGCAGATTCAGAGGAAGGCAATGTTCTTGAGAAATAAATGCTTCATCTGGTTTGCTCTCACAATCCCTCCCATTTCATAATGCATTTTTTATAAACATGTAGTTTTGCCAAACAAAGCCCAGAATGGATGGCGCACCCTCCATCCTCTGCTCTGTTGGGTAACGTTTCCATACCACGTGAAAAACATCAATCTGCATGACTAGGAAGGATGGGATTAATGATCTAGCACCTACTTTACAGTCCTCTGAATTCACTTAAAGCAGCTTATACACGCACCAAGACAAAAACTATGCTCTTTCTGAGCAGACCTATGCTTACACGTAAAATGCACCCTCCCAAGCAACAGCTCTGCCCTGAACATCATGCCTGCTTGATCATATTGCTACAGAGACACATACAGTAGATTGATGGAAGTCTTTTCTAGACTGTGCTGAGACATTTTTATTCATAGCAAGACCATGCCAGTAACATGCTGAACGGGCACTCAGCATTCAAGCCAAGCCTTCGGGAGAGGCACAGGTTTTATCACGCACAGAAGTAGTGTCTGATCCAAACAACACAGCCACAAGCCTCAGAAAGCCATCTCTAACAGGGGAAAAAAAGTTCTCAAAATACCAACATCCTTACTGCTCTCCCATGTAAATCAGCTCTGCAGGAGCTTAGAAACAGCAAGAAAAATAAAAACGAAGATGTGCAGAGCCCCCCCGCCGCAGACCAGCAGAGGGAGTCCCACTTGTTCCAATTGCTCAGAGGAGCTGAAGTACCAAAACCGCCTCCCCTCGCCCGGCCCCACCCCACCCCACCCACTATCCCAAAGAACGACTTTGACACAGACACATAAATCCAATCTACCTCAGCTGCCAGAAGGCAAGCTTCAGGGTTGAGTTCCAGTGACAGCATACCCAAAGGCTCCGAGTCCCCACCCAAAGCACTAGTGACTAGTTAGCAAGGGTTTGTTCTTACTTCTCCAGAACAAGGGAGACCACAGCTGTTCTTCTGAGCTCTGGTAGGTTAGTCCCACATATACAAAGAGGACACTTACCAGACGAGATGTACAAAGTATTCCCGTGTCTGCCTTTAGGCACACAACAGAAGAGATACTGCCTTCTCAAACTGGCTTTCTAATACAGTCTAATCCACTTCAGACATCACAACAGAAATCAATTTTAAGAATGCTCTAAAGTATTTCACACTGTGCAGCCATATCCAGGTAGGCTGACTAAACCACAGTACAGAGAAAAGAAACTCAACTTAAACTAAATGAAAATACCAACTCTTTTATTTTTCCTTGCCGAACATGAGCAAGATACCAGGAAGCAGGACTTCTACCAGAACAAAAGGTTCTGCCCTATTGTCTTTCAGGCCCAGAGGAGGACGGGGGAAGCCAACAACAAAACGCTGCTGTACACTAGCAAGAATGCCAAATACACAATAGGCACTGCTACATATAACTGCAGAGTTTTACTCACTTCCTTGGTGGTTCTTCATCTTCCTGAAACTCACTCTCTTCTTTCACTTCTACTTTAATCTCTTTCTGTTTCTCTTTTTCCTCCTTCCCCTTGCTAGCTTTTCTCCTTTGCTTTGGCGCTTCTCTACAAAGATACAAATACAACGTATTACTCCAATACTCCTCCTGTTGTCTGCTTTTTACAAAGATTTAAGAAAAACTGGATAGAAGCTCAGGTCTATTCATCAAGTCCCACTTCTAAGCACAAGTACGAACAAGGATTAAGGAAGAACCTGGAAGCCAGCAGGGCTCTAAAGGCTTTAGTCCGTTAGAGAAGAACGGTCCCGACAGCTGTAGGCATTATTTAGGAAAACACTGTGTCTAATGGGAGCCATTCCACCTTAGCGACTAGCACAGGTTCTTTGGGTCATATTAAGCTCATTCAACTAAGTTGTCACAATTTTGTTTTTGTCTAAAAACACAGTAAGTACATAATCCAATATACTTCTCTAGATGGGGCTTGTACGTTTCATCTCTTGGATCATCTTTGAAGGGAACTTCTTCCTCACTGATGAGCATCTCCTCCTCATCATCACTGCTGGGAGAAAAGGAGAAGAGAGTACTTCAGCAGCAGTAGCTTAAGCACTACTGCAAGAATATTCATGCGTCATCCCCTAGGATGGGAAAGACACTACTACACAGCACTTTCTCATCCAGCAAGACTGGGGAAAGCTAACAGCTTGCGCTGACTAAGGAGCATGATGACAGCCAAAACAGACAGGCTAGGCAGAGCAGTCTCCTCTTGTGAGTCCGCCTAAACTACAGGATCTGCTCTGAAGGAATAGCACCACCAGGTGAAATGCCCAGATCAAATCTCACTATCCGTTTCTCCGCAACACCTCCCGTCATCTGCAGTCCATCTGCAATCCAGACTGAAAACGCAAAGGTCCAGGACTGAATGAAAACAGTGCTACTATCCGTCCCATAGATCCTTTCACAGAAGCATTTATTTTTTAAAAAACTCAGGCCCTTATTTTCCCTTCTTGAGACAACAAATGGGAAGAAATACCACGAAATGAAGTTTCCTACCTGTTTCCAGCTGGAGACTGATGCTCTTCTGTGACCTCTGAAAGGAAAAGTCACCATTAGGTTTCAATCTGTGTTCGCTGCAGTGAGCTCATCTGTCTCAAGATACCTCCGTCGAACATGCAGTGCCAGGAGTGCTGGTGGCAGAAGGTACTCATGACCAAGAAGCACCACGCCTGTACCAGCCACAGTCTGCATACAGCTCACAAAGTTATGTCCACATCCAGCTCCCCTGACATGTTCCCAAGACCTGACTATGTCCAGGCACTTTCATGCCAGGGCTTCCCACGTACCGTATTCAAGCTGGTCTGCGTTTGGCTCCGACTTGCAGACAAGCTGCAGGGAACCGGTCTTGGATCTGGAGGCACGTGAATTCTCGGTGTCACGCTGGCGGGCCGCAGCGGCTGACCTGCTGCTGCGCCAGCTTCTGCTAGGCCTGGCTGTGCTGACGGGAGGGCCGTGGCCAAGGACGCTGGAAACTTCCTCCTCTTCCTTCTCTTCTTTGGGATCTGAAACACCCATTGCAATCTCTTTAACGATAATAAAAAGCATAAATCCCATGATTAATCCACACTCCTATCTGTTGCACAATGTGGAACAGCGTAACTGCCCCTGCCGACCCCGACGGGAAAACCACTACCTCTTGCAGATGCGGAGCACAGCTCTGCCGAGCCAGACGGGACACACCCCAGGGCCTTACCTCGGCAAGCCTTCATTTAAAACTCCCATCACGCTTCCTACTGCCTCCCAGAAAAGGCGCAAGTATTTACGAACAGCTTATAAGCTTTTATCAGAGGGAAATGTAAGATGGTTATTTGCTGGCTCTGATCTCCCCTAAGCACTACAAGATCGACACTCATAAACCTCAGCAACCTGCTTTATGAAAGATTAGCTTCAAAATTGGACGACATTAAAAGTCATGTTTGCAGAATCCCCCCAACACATATTTAATCAGAACTGTACACCTGGTAATAACCCAGAGGAATCTGAGCTGGCTGTTTCTGGTCTTACGCTAGAGCAAAAAGCATCACAAGCACTCTTAGCCCAAGGTCTTTGCAGTCATTTATAGCTTCTATAGGTGGTTTCTTTTTGGCTGATCTCCAGGTATGTTTTGGCAAGATAGCAGAACTGACTGAAATGTCTATGTGAGCAAGTTCACTCCTTAAAAACTAAAATTCCCAAGTACAGTTCACTTGATCTCACTTTCTGGTGCTTGCTGTGACAGCGGGCCTTATAGTGAACTCAAATGCCTCTTCAAATTTCACAACCGATGTACCGAAGAGAGTAATTCCAAGCAGCTGGCTACGCTCAGTCCTCCAGGTTTGCCACTGCTTTAGCACACAAAGCCACCTGCAGCGCTCCGCAGGGCCTGCGCTCTAGGCTAAGCTCTAACCCACGCCTCTTCACCCGAGCACATTAAAGCTGCTGTCTAGTTTCGGGTGGGTTTCTGCTGCCCAAGCACCAGCCAGCAGCACCACCGAGATGCCTGGGAGTTTATCAAGCATGGGCTGGCAGTCAGCGGACAGTCCTCTAAGGACTAGCTGAGGAGCAGCTCTGCTGCGCCGGGACTCCCGGAAGAGCACGCTGCACGTCCAGAGCCAGCAGTGTGCCCTGGCAGCAAGGGACGCCGCAGCATTCTGGGTGCCCTTCTCAGGAGCACAGTCGGGAGGCAGAGGGACACTGTTAATCCCCTTTACTCAGCGCTTGTTAGACCACATTTGGATGTCCCCTCCAGTTTTGGGCTCCCACCACAAGAAGGTTGTCAACATGTTTAAGCAAGTCCAGAGGGGACCACCAAGACAGCTGGGGGCTGAAAACACACAACCCGTGAGAAGAAGCTGAGGGAAACATGCTTCTTCAGCCTGGGGAACCGAAATCCCTGCGTGGACACAACAGCAGCCTTACAACACACAAGGCAGGTTATCAAGCTGCCCAAACCTCCTCGTTGAGGGGCACAGCAGGGAGATGAGGGGCAGTGGTCATCAACTGAAACGGGGAGATCTGGATACAGGAAAAGGATTTTCCCCCAAGAGGACAGTCAAGCACGGGAAGAGGGGCCCAGCAAGTCTCTGCAGCCTCCACAGAAACATAGAATGGTTGGGGTTGGAACGGACCTTTCAAGGCCATCTAGTCCAACCCCCTGCAGCAAGCAGGGACATCTTCAACCAGGGCAAGTTGCTCGGAGCCCCGTCCAGCCTGACCCCGAATGTTTCCAGGGATGGGGCATCTACTACCTCTCGGGCAACCTGGGCCAGTCTTTCACCACCCTCAGTGTGAAAAATTTGTTCCTTATATTTGGTCTGAATCTGCCCTCTTTAAGCTCAAAACCATTAGCCCTTGTCCTATTGCTACAGGCCCTGCTATAAAGTCTGTCCACAGATAAGGAATCTTGTCTGATTCATTAAAATTGGGAAATGCTTAAGAAAATATACTTTTTCCTTCTCCTTTCCTTCCTTCTTCCACCCCTTCCTGAGGGGTGGAACCCCTGCATCCCCAAAAGAAGCAACAACAAACTACAAACAACAGTGAAAAAATGTTTAATCTTCTACTTAAAGCATATGAAACTGTTGGCGCAGAGTGGCAGAACCCCCTCCCTCGTCCCCCTGGCCACGCGGCTTTGGGGGCAGCCCAGGATACGGTTGGCTTCTGGGCTGCGAGCGCACGTTGCCGGCTCATGTCCAGCTTTCCACCCACCAGCCCCCTCGAGTCCTTCTCCATGGGGCTGCTCTCCATCCCCTCATCCCCAGCCTGTGCTGACACCAGGGCTTGCCCTGACCCAGGTGCAGGACCCTGCCCTTCACCTTGTGGAACCTCATGAGGTTCACATGGGCCCACTTCTCAAGCTCGTCCCTACCTGACCGGAGGAAGCCCTGAGCAACGTGCCGAACCCATGTTAAGCAGCAGGTGGGGCCAGAGATATCCTGAGGTCCCTCCCAACCTGAAATCTCTAATTTTGCACCAAGCTTTTTGAACCAAATGATCCTTTTACTTCTAGCATGTGGTTTGCTTTGCGTCACTCATCCCCCAATCCCTGATTAACAGGGTATTAATCAATATTTGACTGAAAAAAATCTGACTGGAATACAGGATGTGAGGCGTCACAATTTCGTTGTAAAACAGCAACCGAGCCGATGTCTTCATATATAAAGCCCACTGCATCATCAGAGCATGAACTATGCCTTCTTTTTGGCCTCCTGGTTTAGCAGATCTGAAGGTGAACTATGACTGCTTTACATTTTTAATCCCAATTGTTAACATCCTCATTTTTTTTAATGCTAAATCAAATCTAACGACACTTGAAACCGTTCTCTAGAAATTCCCCGCTCAAACACTAACGTGCTACCAGTGTTAGCACACACTGCTGCTCTTGAAAGAGGCTCATTCCGTTGGGACGATCAGGCATTCGGCCGATTTCTTAGCAAGAGCTAGTATTTTAAAGATTACTTACAGAGTTGAAACAGACCTCCCTTATAATACATTTCTACAAAGCACACTACTCACCTAGCGATTTTGCTTAATTTCTCTGAAGTGAAGGTGTTTAATAAGCCTTTCCCCATGATTTCTCCTTTATACTTCTTCCTCTACTTCAGCGTGCTTGTCTAACAGATTCATTGCATTTTTACATGCTGTGAATACCTACGTACCTCCAAAAAACCCCGTAGTTAGGAGAAGCATCAAATACTTACTTTGCAGAACTTGTAAAGCAATATAGAGCTGTTAGGTGAAAAATCCTTATAATTCTAGATCCTCCCAACAGGGGACACAGGTCCCTATGCAAGGGTCAGAGCTGCACCAGGAACCTTGTATCTGCAAAGTATTCAGCTGCACTAGCAGCTGCAATTGGCACTCACCACAGCTTTGCCTGAAATCTAAAACTGCAAAAGGCAAGTCCTGGATTTTTAATAAATTTTATGTCTCTCTCCCACACCCAAATGTCTTTTCTCCTTCACAAAAGCAGCTTTCTGATTAATCCAGCCTGCCTCTCAAAAAAACCAAAACAACCACCACCAAACCAAAATTAAAAAAACAACCCAAAACACCACTAAACACCGGGACAGCAACTGGCTTAAAGAGAAAAGCAGTTCTTTCTTCCTCCTGCTGCTTTCTTGTCTAACACACCTGACATGGCATTAGAGGTAATCACAAGCCTGTTGCTGGAGGTGTTGCAATTTTAACTGTTTGAGGATTCCTCCCCAAACCTCTGGTGCCAGGCAGGAAGTGATAGGACTCACATCTGCATTTAGGTTAGCAACATGGCTGTCCTTGTCTCTCTGTATCGCCAGTGGAAGGACCTTGGAGATGCCTACCTCTCTCAGTTGACTACACAGGGACCTTACGGTAATTTTCAGTCCTGTCTTGGGTACCACACTTAGCCTGGTTAAATCCAGGCCCTGTGAATGAACACAGCATTAACCCTCTCCTCTCACAAACGCCTCTACACAGAAAGCCACACTCAGCTAGCAGGATTTGGCTAATGGCACAAAGTAGCAAAAGAAACAAGACAGAGGGAGTAAACTGTTACTACAGATTGTCAGGTTCTGCTCTTCCACCAAAAAAAAAAAAAAAAAAAAAGATGCTGCTTGAATCTCCTGAGACTGGGACATAGGAAAATTTTAAATTAGAAATGCAGTCAATTCTGCATTTAAAACTGTATGAGCTTGTCAACACCACCAGCTCTGGCTAGACGCAGTTTCTCTGGAAGGTTCCTGTCCTCCCAGAAGACGCACAGAAAATGGATTATAGGCCAACATCCTGTTATTTCATTGCAAGCATCAACAGTGGTGATGGACAGCGGGTCGTAAGAACTCAGACTCCAGGAGGACAAAAGAATACGAGACACAATAGGTATGGAAGCACCCCCAGCGCAAAGCAAAAAGAGGCACTGCGCATTCGCTTGCCAGATCATCTGCTGCAAAACAAGCGATGTGCCTTCCTTTCGGCAGAGCCTGCTGGCCACTCGGCACATGCCACCTCAAACTAAGACCCGGCACTGCTGTCCTTCACCCGAATCCCATTTCACAGGGAAGGGGCAAGAGAAGCCACGACTTCGCAAAATGAGTCCGCCAAGAACTGCCCCCATGCTCACACTCCCCTGCGGCTCTCCAGTACTGATGCTAATCATTATCCACCTCATCCTGTTGCGTCTGCAGAGGTTAGTTTCGGAAACTGCGTGGATGCCTGTATCTTACAGCAAGTCAACTCAAGAGAGGTGGGGAAAACCCACCTTCTGAAGATCCTACCAATCCCTTTGATCTGTTGGCTCCTGGGGTTCTTCCTCCCTTGAACCCTCCCTTAAGAAAGTCACTTAATGATAAACAGCTCTCATTCTGAGGTACCTTCACCATTCTGCTGATTCCTCCCAACATCCTGTAAACTTAAGTGTCCAGGGCAGAAAACACATAGATTTGAGTGATGCTACACATGAGGCATCAAACGTCCTGTAATCTTAAGATTTGTGAAGTGAACACCAGTCACTGGGAAAAGGGACAAGGAAAGGAAACCTAGGAGGAACCTAGCTACAAAGCTGTAGCTCTGCTAGAATTGTTTAGACAACCAAAAGGCAGGGCTCTGGGCACTGCTCTGCTGCTTAACATAGCTTACCCCGTAACACTCCACCTTCACTCAGCAGACTACAGCACACTAGTCAGCACAGATGCCCATTTCAGACATGCAGCAGAAACATATCCTCATTCACACTCTAATTCTGCCCCTGGAGCACTGCACGCAGGGTTACCGAAACAGCGAAAGCATCTCTGTCTCAGAATCCATATCATATTTTTCTACATACACCAGCGTTGCCACGAACTGAAACAAAAGGGATAAATACCAAAGTTTGTCTACTACCTCCTAGGCCAGGAGACAAACGCACACTTACGAGTCTCAATTCCTCCCTATATCATAAATCCACTTTGCAGGCAGGATACTCACAGGAAACCACGGAGACTGGCACTCGCCTTTTCTCATGCTTTGTTTCTTGCTCCAGCTCACAGCCACACCACTCCCCAGCCTCACAGCATTTTCTTTACAGGAGACTGTTCCAAGAACAGCGTCCTTACTGCTTTTTTACATCACTAGATGCAGCGAGTGTTAGGAGTGTGCCTGGGTAACTGACAGCAAGCCAACAAGGGCCCAAGCAGTAAATACACATATCCCACAGCCAACACCTCCCTGAACCTCCTTCCAAACACTGAAGGAAAACAAAGTCTCAGGCACATATCAATTACTCATTGCAAAGAGCAGAAAGGGAAAGTCCAAACCCATTGCATTTACTTCCTGAAGAAGCAGCAGTAGTTCCTTCATCACGGGACTTGCACGATCATGCTGTGTCTGTCCACTGCTCTCCTTCTACCCCTCTTCCCCAACAACGTGCAGATGCAGTGGCTATGTTGCTCTGTATTTTGGGAAAGATAAGCAGGCAGCCTGAGAACGGAGACCCGAATTACCATTCCCCACAGGAAGGGTGCGCAGAAGTAACGCTAGTACAGATGCCACTTTGCAAAGTCGGCAGCGCTGCTGGGAGATACTGGTGTCCTCGGGTTGCGCTGGGGACGAAGAATGGAAGCCCTCTGGAAGCAGAGCTTCTTGCTTCTGCTGCTTACAGCACAACTTACGAAAGGCCGGTGTATGCCAAGTCCACAACTGGTGCGTTGCTATGCACCAGTCCGGCTATACCGGCAGCTCGAAGAGCCGCTCAGCTACTCTCAGGACTGGGAGTAGTTCGATATCCACAGCCACACCTGTCCCGGCGTCCCAGCTTTCGTTTACGGACCCTTTCCGCCTGCAGCTCAGAGATGAGCTTGTTGCAATAACAGATCCCTCTTTTTTTGACACTACAACAGTAACAAATACCCATGCCACTTTATCAATCCTTAATGTATAGAAAAAATGAAACTTTTAAACTGTTACGAATTAACAATTACTAATAAGAAATTTTCTCAACTTTATCAAGCACTTGAAAGCATCTTACTAACCCTGCAAAGCAGACACTTTCAGAAAATACCCATGTACAATTAAGTGAAAGGAAAACAAACTATGAATTACTAAATTACAAAACAACTATTATAAAAATAAATGCACCACAACATATATACACCTCAGACTACAACTTAGATTAAACGACGGACAAGGCACTGAACATACAATTTTATAATGGCACAGACAAAAACAAGACTTGGGAAAAAATCCTAGTGTAAACCTCTACCCAGGTGGCTCCCTCCCTGCTTCCCTGCCATACCCACCAAGAGCTGCGAAACCGTGCACACAGGGCACAGGAAAATCCTTGTAGGAGTCAAAGTAGACTTGGGCAATCCAAGTTATTTAAATTTGGCACATTTTTTGTACGGTTTGATTTTAAGTAATGACATTTCTCTCTCAAAACACTAACAAAGTCTCAAGGGAAAGCAGTCATTACCAAAGCAGCATGAAGCTTTAAGAATACAAATAACGAAGGATAATGCAAGTTATCTACACTACCAAACCATTTTGTACAACTAGAGTCTTAAAGTTCTCCATCTTTTTTTAATCTGTGAAACCTTACAGTTTTTCTAGCAGTTAAAAGTGGACTGCTACACAGCCTTGTATTTCCCACTCATTTCCCTCCACAGCCCTTGAAGAAACCTGCTCTCTGACCTGCCCTCTCCTCTGAGGCTTCAAAAATCGCTGCTTGAAAGCCACTGTGGTGGGAAAATAGCCACCCTCACAGTGCATTACAGTAGCCTCACATGGGAAGACCAGGAAAAAAAAAAGAATGTATCACAGGACAAATCACCAAGAGAGATATTCACACATGTGGAAAACTAACAAAAGTATTCCACACACGACTGTTTCTAACACATGGTTTCTACAGCCGTGTGCTGAAGAAGTATGTAAATACTGCTGGCATCATCCCTGAGCCCACACTGTGCAAAAAGACTCTGACTCGAGAACGGACTTCCAAGGAGGTGACTCTCCATGCACATGGCACTACATCTCTTTTGATCACAGCTTGAAGTAAATAAAGGCTTCATGTGGCCCTGCTTTACCTCTCCAACAAACTCTTCTTTCCACCTTTTAATAGCACTACTACACATCTGCAGTATGTGCACTTATACCTATGTGCACTTAAAGAATTACACGGGGTCTCATTCTTATCGTTGCAAAAAAGCATCAATACAAATGTGAAGTCGCAAGATGAAAATGTGCAAGAAAAATAACTTGCACAAACAAGTGTCCACATCAAGTACGTTTCAGCTGCGTGACACAAGCAGAGCAACATCAGACACAGAGATTCAGCGATCTGAGTGCCCGTTCATGGCATATTACACCTGCACAAACCCTTCCAACCCCACCCTCTTTCTTCCTACTGCATGAGGAGTAACCTTCTTGCAGCCCGCAGCTCCAAAACCTCCTCGACAAAGCACACACGTTTAGGGAACACAGCGAGGCAGGGGCACTACCACTAAGCACAAACCTGGCACCTTTATACCCAGCCACGACGCCAACACTCCCTCCAGAACAGCTATACAGCCTGTTTTTTAAAACTGTAATTGAAGGGTTTCGTTCAAATGCTGAAAAGTGGTTACTGAACAGCAGAGGTAAAAATCTTACAAAAAGGTAGAGAGAGACAGAAACTGGTTTGGGTGTAAAATTGAAATCAGAGAAGCAGGTTTTGTTTGACTGCTAACATGACTTTAAGAGTCGTGGCAAGCACTGACTTTTCAATCCAGTGATGGAAGGACATGAAGTGTACTCATTAAATCTATATTCCAATAATTAAAATTATTCAGGCCTAACTAAAATTAAAATTATTTCCACAAGAATATAGAGCATCATGGGAAGTCAAATGTGAATTATACTACACAGTCTGACTCTAGCTACATGAATTCATTTATAAACTGAGATTAAACGGTTTACTTATGTAACTAATATTTCTACAGAACACATTAGGGAAATACTGCAATTGCATGACTAAGCAGACAAGACAGGAAATACAATCGGTACGGCTGACTTTGCAACTGCCTTCATGCACACTAGCATGGTAACAATCACATACTAATTCTGACACAATACACACCTTCGACTTTAACCTTCCCATAATCTTCCCATCAGACCTGGGCAGTCAGACCTTTGCACCTGCGCTCCCAAGACGATGAGCAGAAAAGCCCTCTGATCCCATGGTACTATAGAGAAGAACGTAAAACTTGGCGAGACGCTTCTGCTGTTACAGCATCTCTCTTACGATCGATGGCACAAATTTAGCCAGGATTGCACCCATCACCTCTAAGCTTTCTTTACCAACAGCAACACCAGTGATTTTACTTCAAAATATAATCCCAAACATAAGGCAACAAAACTTACTGAACAAACTTTGGTGCAGCAAGTTTTTCATTTGTCCGATAGACACACAGGATGCGTCACCAGGTATGCCTCGCTTCCAGAGGCCATTTGCCCTGTATACAGAGGCTAACAGTTATGGCTGAGCTTATGCAAATGTAATATTCTAAACTGGATTTAGTATTTCAGAGTAAAGGATAATAGTACAATGCAAATCACCATGCAGAATTAAATTCCATGTCAGAACTCAGGCCAATAAATGTCAGCAGTTTTACTGGGTTTCTTCCTCCACCCAGCTCCATTCAGGGGTTTGGAACGACAAATGGTATTTTACCTTCCAGAATTACAGAGGACTCCTAGCTACCAAAAACACTGCCATGCAAGGAAAGCTGCAGTTTGCTTACACCTGATTAGGCTTCTTCAAACGTTTAATGCTAAAGGCCAAAAAGCAGGGAGCAGGAGGGAAGCTTCCCTGCTGCATACTGCATGACCTGTCCGAGGAAAACACTTTATTCAGTCTGTTTCCATGTCTTCCCCAGTAAGCACAAGCGTGCAGCTAGGACTTCATCCAGCATGCAGCTGGGACACAGAAGCACACCTTTCTCACTTCTGCATTTTTAAAGACTAAAAGACAAACAAGAAACAAACAAAAATCACTATGGCAGATCTCCTTTGGACTGGAAGTAATCATCACTTCTCAGTGCCAATTTCCATGCAAACATTCATGCCATCTATTTTGGCTGCAAATCTAATCATAAAAAAAAAAAAAAAGAGCCCAAGACATTTATTAAATACTTTTCCACTCTCACATTCAAGGACAGATGAACATCTCAGAGCACAAAGTTAAAGTCTAAATTGGCTAGAGTACAGAGAGCCACCAGACTTGCGAAGTTTCAGACTGACATTTCCAAGTACATCCAAAGAAACTGGGGTAAAAATGGGACTATTCTGACTGTTTTCCACCCCTATCGCATAAACATTTCTGCTCAAGGGTATCCAAAACACTGAGAATCACCATCAAAATGTGATGTTAACACTATACGCATATTAAGTGACAACGCCATGCCTTTTTACACATTTCAACAACTTTGCTTTGACCTAAAAGGCCAAAGCTCTGACAATACTCTGCCCACCCTTTACACAGTTAAGAGGTAAATGCACACGAGCGGGGTCCATCCTACACGCACATTGATTAATTCTGCTTTGGCCTGCAAAAATACACTTTGCCAACTAGAACTGTGATGGATTTCAGCACCCAAATGGAATAAAGCTATAAACTTGTAGGGAAAAAGCTAAAGAGTTATAGGGTTACAAGAATAAAGGCAGCCTTCAAGAAACAAACGCCTGCAAACAAGAACTGAACAGCTCCAGCAGAAAGGTGAGTTCATTTGCACAGGTGTATGACCTTCTTTCCTCACTATTTCATTCTGTGACAATTCTCTAGTGCCAGATCAAAACCAGCACTACACAAAGCCTTTTACTTGGAACTGTTTCAGAAGTCATCACCAGGTAAGGAGCAAAGCCCTCCAACTTTTTTTTTTTGGTACAAGAAACTGTTAAATAGATGCAGAGAGTTCACATAGCTTGCACTGGAAGAACAAAAGTTTTGCTCCTGGTTGCAGCTCCCCACAGTTGGGGCTTTCTTGACTAGACCTATTAAGCTACTCTCTCCCCTTCAAAACTTTTCTTTTTCATCCCTGAAGACGTAAGCATAAAAAATTCACCATCCACTAAAGCTAGAAAAAGACGAGTGTAAATATTTGAATACTCTTATTTCCACATATCTTTCACATGTCTCTTGAGGACCTACACCTGTAGTTGTGACAGGAGCAGAACAGACCCTAAGCCCAGGTCTTGCCAGCTACTCAGGACCACCGTGTAACAAGAGCTGTCAAACTGCGGTGCAGTGTGGTCTCAACTTCTGATAGCGATGTAATACCCTAGCGGTTATTTGGAAGAATGAGCTTTTGCACATCAGGCACGTGTGAACATCAGCAGCAGCTTATCGCAGTTCCACAATCTTGAGAAAGACCTTGGAAAGAAACTGCACATCATGAAGCCACAAAATATTCTTTAAAAGGAAGATCCAACAGATGTTTGGCAACCTTTGTGGGAAAGCCCTGACTTTCTGCATGGGATATAATAGTAGGAGGGAGTATTTCAGCTCTTACCTTTACCAGCTGTTTTATTTGCGCACCTGAAAAAATACAAAAGGCAAGCATAAGAGACAGCTTCTACGGCATGGCAGCAGAAACAAGAAACTGAATGCTGTCGAGAATGAGCCCTCACTCCCAACTGCGGACAGACTCACTGCTGTCTTCTCAGATCACTGGTTTCAACCCCTGGTTTCATACCTGTTCGCTGGTTTCATACCAACACGGACTATTTCGTCCGGAGAAAACTTAGGGGAACTACAACAATACATCAGTAAACGCCCTGTCACGCCCATAACAGCCGTGTCCACGCCAGACGGACTTTGTCGTTGGAGCAAGGCAGATCAACTACCAACGCTCCGAGCACACATGTGCACGTGGCTAGCTTCCTACTCCAGAAATAAAGCAGCAGCGAGATGCAGTCATCTCCTCACGGGAAAACAAACCCCGCCACCTCCTTCGCTGAAGCTTTTGGCATACGGAGCCAAAACAAG
>NW_010527466.1:0-397 GCF_000687285.1 Phaethon lepturus
CGTCCACGGGGACTGATCGGCGAAAGGTTTTCCCATATCCGGGCTATCGCTCCCCATTTTTCTTAATTGAGGCGGCGCACCTCGGTCCCCTAAACTTCAAGGATGACGATAATTAGCGCAGCTACTCTTTATTACTCTCGTCATCTCTCCCCTTCAGGACGTACAGGACCTAACGCACTGGCTTTGCATGGCACGCGCTTACGGACCTCGGCGAGCCGCCCTGCCATCTTCTAACGAGTGGGCTAGCCCAGAACACATATGCGGCCCTTCGAAAGAGAATATTTATTAAAAATAAATCAATATATCACTGCTGGGGCTCCCGTAATTAAGAGTAGCCTCTGCGTTAACGCCGGTCGCCGTTACGGCAGGCTCTTTCCGGCCGCCGGGGCAGGGGGGC
>NW_010527466.1:428-1104 GCF_000687285.1 Phaethon lepturus
CGAGACAACAGCACAGGCTGATCCTGAAACGTGGATTTAGGCAGTAAAAGGTGAGCCTGTAACACGGATATTAAGCCAAATGTAAGAAAAAAAACCATGCTTGGATTTAGCCACCCTTGGGCCATGTTAACTGGAAGTTGGGAACTAGCGCTCCTAGCCTTACGGGTTAAATACACATATACATCATATATATACACGTATGCACTGTCCATATACGTATGTGTATAGACTCATTCAGGTTGGAAAAGACCTTTAAGATCATCGAGTCCAACCATAAACATAACACTGCCGGGTCCCACGAAACCATGTCCCCAAGTGCCACATCTGTCCCAGGTCAGACCAGAGCCCCAGCGGGGGCAAGACGTGCTCAACAGACAGTCGCGGTGGGACCCTCTCCTGGTCTCAGCCCCGTAGGATTTGCCCCTTTACCCAGCTATAACGGATGAAATTGCTTCAGCTTCCGAAAGGAAGCGAGACACTGGTTACGTAACGCTGCAAACAGACCTGCCCAAAATCCCCAAATACGGCAAGTAGGGAGAAAGAGGAGATGGGGTGTGTGCGTGTATATATATCCAAAATATAAATAATAAATCAAATATTTGTTATACACATATACACACACACATGCAAATATAGAAGTTTGCCTTCCCCGAGAGTCACATTTTCAGGGTTTTTC
>NW_010527466.1:1123-2369 GCF_000687285.1 Phaethon lepturus
ACAAACGCTTATTGAAGAGAGGAGTTGGATTCTCCCCATACACCAGTAACATCTTGCTCTTGCTGCTCTTTCCTCATCAGGTATCAAAAGCGCTTTGAGAGGAGAGAGGTATCCGTTTCTCCTTATTTCAGCTGGGGGAACATGAAGCCTACGGTAACAAAATACCCTGCTAGGCTGAGCACGGGGACAGATCCCGCTGCTGTCCATGCAGCCATCAGGTTGCAGTCTCCTTAATCCAAGATTATCACTCTGTCACAGGAGCCCAAGAGCTGAAGATTTAGGAAAAACATCCCATAGGAGACAACTTATTGTTCAGGAGTCAAAGTCCTGCCGTACAGAGCTTTATAACACCAGGGACAAAGGACGTAGACTGGGCAGCTTGCAAAACAACTATTTTTTGCCACGTCTAGTGACTGGGTGGAGGCTGGTGGTCCCGTTCAGACTTGCTGAAGAACCAGCAAAGCGTCTCAGCGAGGCTGCGGGGGAAGCAGCACTTGTCATTTCGGCTGTTGTGCGTCCTCAGCCAATTTACAACTGCATCCATGGAATTGATAATGACCAGCCAGGACCGGTGTTGCTGATACGAACCCACGCCCTCCGCTCCAGAAATATTTATTGATTTTAAAGAATTATATCCCAGCGCCTGATTCAGCTGAGGTTGTTTTCAATAGGGTTGGATTAGGACAAGCCTATTTGCTTAAGCAAGAGATCAGACCTTCAAGGATGGCCCCAGGCAGCATTAATGTACTGCAAAAACAGGGCTGGCTCTCAATATAAGCTTTGAGACGGCCTCAGGCTGTTTCTTCTGCGCACTTTAAGGCTGGTTGAGGAGGTGACGGGTGTTTTACCCAAACAGGTGCTGCGAGAACATCATTGAGCCGGCAGTGTGCCCAGGTGGCCAAGAAGGCCAACAGCGTCCTGGCCTGTATCAGCACTAGTGTGGCCAGCAGGAGTAGGGCAGGGATCGTGCCCCTGGACTCGGCACTGGTGAGGTGACACCTCAAATCCTGTGTTCAGTGTTGGGCCCCTCACTACAAGAAGGATGTTGAGGTGCTGGAGCGTGTCCAGAGAAGGGCAACGGAGCTGGTGAGGGGTCTGGAGCACAAGTCTGATGAGGAGCGGCTGAGGGAACTGGGGTTGTTCAGTCTGGAGAAGAGGAGGCTGAGGGGAGCCCTCATCGCTCTCTACAACTCCCTGAAAGGGGGTTGTGGTGAGGTGGGTGTTGGTCTCTTCTCCCAAGTAACCA
>NW_010527466.1:2437-4988 GCF_000687285.1 Phaethon lepturus
GGTCAGGCATTGGAACAGGCTGCCCAGGGAGGTGGTGGAGTCACCATCTCTGGAAGTGTTCAAAAAACGTGTGGATGTGGCACTTCAAGACATGGTGGCGCTGGATTGGTTGGACTTGATGATCTTGAAGGTCCTTTCCAACCTTAGTGATTCTGTGATAGCAAAGCCCATGAACCTCCCCCCAGGTCTCGATCCATCTCATGGCTTTTGGTCCCACAGCGATATGAACGGGACCCATGGCTGTATTTGATGGGTGTCTATCAACACTGCTGAGGGCCAGCCCGGAGAGCAAAAGCCCACTGGGACCCTTGGGCCCATCTGAGCTGGGTACTAACTCCAGATCTCTAGAAATTAACAGGATGCAATTTATTAGCCTAAAGCCTTAAGCCGTTTGCCTGGCCCCCATCCCGCATCCACGGGGCTCAGGCGGAAGTTTAGGGGTTTGGGGGGAGCCGGAGCTACACAAAAGCAAGCGTTGATGCCCGAGCGCCCGCCCTTCCCGCAGAGGAAAGGTAAACCTCTGGCCCTTGCCCGCGCGGTGCGAGAACAACGTGGATCAGTGCAAAAAGGAGGAAAAAACCATCTTCAGCAACATGGAACAGGCCCCGCTCGAGGGCCTGCGTTGCCCCCCAGTTTAATTAGCTCCTCAACGATGCAGAGCCAGCTTCCCCAAGGAGCCTGAAGATGTATTTTTAGGTGCAAGCGTTCCAAAAACCAGAAGCGTCCCCGCAGGAAGCTGAAAACAGCCATCGAGGAGCCACGTGCGGGTCGCACTGTGGATGCACCAGCCGAAAGCACAACCTGCACCCAGCCCAAGCGCAGGGGAGACCAATACATGCTCCCTTCGAGCGGGGACCTCAGGACCTTCCCAAATATATGCTTGCAAAACCAAAATAAAATAGCAAAAACGATCAGTCTTTTGTACAGATCTGGGTCACATCCCACCAGATCCACCCCAGAAGGGCCACGGTTTCTCCCGGACGTCTGCTGAAGCGGGGCTGAAGTGCCGCAACACCGCATGCCGGCGCTGACCCGCGGCAGGCAGGAGCTGCCCGGCAAAGGCTGGGGGTGGCAGGACATCCCTCATCCCTGTGAATGGTGGAGAGCGGCTTAAGGAGGAAAACGCTGATGGCTGGAGGGTTCAGGTTGTTTAGAAAAAGCTGTTACAAATCGTCATTGCAGGTGTTTCAGAAAGAAGGTGTCTTCTTTTCTTTCCTAGAAAGGACATCAGACATGAAGGAAAAAAATAAACATAACTTTTTTCTTCCTCTTCCAACAGAAGAGGAGGAATTCAATTTTTTGAAGGGTTGGGGGTGGTTTAGATGTTTTGGCAGAGTCATTTTTCACTTATTTGTTTTCAGTTGACTTTTCATTAAAAGAGAGCCGCATCGTGGAGTAAAAAACACACAGGTGAGTTCTTTGGTCCTGACTCCAATTTTGTTTTCTTCTTGGTTTAGAGAAGACAGAGTTTTGGGGGAAAAAAAAGAATTCCATCAGCCTGGAACGACTGCTTTCCCAGCTGCTGAGACCAGGGATGCCTGCGACACCTGCCCCTCACGAGGGTTTTGTCACTGGCTCGGCAACACGGGCTTGGCTCGGGGGAACGAGGAGAAGTGGGCGTTGGACGGGGACACACCACGAGTGAGCTCCGCCAGCAATAGCCAAGCAAGTCTTGGTGTCCCCACGGGTTGTTCCTGTGCTCCCGGTCTCTCACATGGGAAAGTCCTCCAGGCCCTTGCTGACCCGTATGCTTCGGTGGAGTCTTGCAGGGAACATCCCGATGAAGTTCCAGCTGGCTGAGGCCACCCCTCGTCTCTAGTCCTGCCCCTGCAACAGGCAGAGCTCTCTGCAAAACCAGCACGATTCGTACCGTCAGGAAGATGGTCCAGCCTTATTTTAACCAAGTCTGGGAGGGAGAAGATGTCCTCCATGATGAGGGGGGGAAAAAAAAAACCCCACAAAACCCCCCCCCACAACCAAAAGACCCCACTCACTGAGGGCGCTTGGCTAACCCTCCCCCCCAAGGAGCACCCCTCGCCCGTTGCTCCCGCCGGGACACGGCAGCAGCGGGGCCCAGCCAGGGCTGAGGTGGGATCCACGGAGGTTCATCAGGGCAAGTGAGGTCTCCACACGGAGGTGAAAGACCACCGCTGCTTTTCCAGCCCTCGAGCGACCTCCGTTTCAGCCCGAAGCTTTTGGAGAATTCGCATCCTGTAGTGTTACCAGAAGCTCCTTCTCCCCAGGACTTTCCCTCTCCAGCCAGGGCACAGGCCTGCTCCGGACCCACGGAGAAGAGTTTGCCGGACGACTATGTTTAACCAAACAATTCTGAGTACATCGAGGGCTCCAAGCAACGAAGGGAAGCTCCTGCCTGATGTCCACCCCTACCCTGGGGTTGGATTGCCTCCTTACTCAGCGTCCCGGTTAAGTTTAGCCATGATATTGAAGCCAACACCACAGGCAGAAACGGCATTTTTCACCTTCCGGGTGCTCCCTCAGGAACTCCCACCCGGCCAGCAGCAGCTCTCCCCCTCCCAGCTTCCACCACGAC
>NW_010527466.1:5034-5806 GCF_000687285.1 Phaethon lepturus
AACCCAGCCTGGCAAGAGCCTCGGTGACCACCAAATGATTCGAGGACAGTCACAGCCGGCTGCAAACGGCGCTGCGGAAGAAGGCCAAGGTCACGCACCGAGCAAGGGGCACACGGGGGCACAGACCACCGCGCCCCCCACGGCGCCAGCGGCCCCGGGGGGAAGGCACAGCCGCGTCACCTTAGGTTTTGCGGCAAAATCAGTTGAATTATTTGAGGTTGAATGAAAGCCGCGTGAGATTTCTTTTTTGGTCAGAGTACTAAATGGCCGAGCGAGTCATTGCCCAAGAAAACCCAACAGCGGAGGCCAGCGGAACACCTTACTGCTCATGTCCGCCGGGCACAGCCGGGAAAGGCGGGAGGTTCCTGCTTGGGGATGGAGAAGAGGCAGCACAACTTCGGAGAGAGCAAAGAGCGCGCGCCGCGCCTTCCCCGCGCGCGCCTTCCCCGCGCCTCTCGTTTCCGTGTTGAAGGGGCTGACTAAGAGCAGCAAGCAGGGAAGCTGCCTGGGTGTGAATTCGGCTCAACGCCACTCGACAGCCAGCGCCGCGTCGCGCGCCGCTTATGGCGCACAGCTACGGCAAATCGTCCCGGACTTGCAATTAAAAAAAAAAACAACCCACAATTAAAAAAAGGGCACAAATCCACTGCCGGCATCTGAACATCCCGGTTTGGGCTTCTTTCCAAGAACAGCATCTCCATCCGTTGGCTATTGTCTCCCTCTAGCGCGGGCAGGGGCCCAGCTGCCTCCCGCCGCGGCTGCGGCTCCCCGC
>NW_010527466.1:5837-39056 GCF_000687285.1 Phaethon lepturus
CCGGCCTGGCTGGAGACCGAGGGCTGAAGCTCTGCGGAGAACCGGGGGCTCGGGGCGGGCTGGGAAAACACGCCGAGCACCAGCTCTACCTCTGCATTGATGAATCAGCTGGTTTTTCAGGGGTTGGGTTTTTTTTTTTTTGGTCTTCACATTTTATGTCAGCAGATGCTCAGAGCGGGAGGGATTTCTTAACTGACCAAATCAGCAAGCTAAAGCCTTCCAAATTTGAGGCGACTGCCAGCAGCAGGGCTGTCGAGGGCTGGAGAGGACACTGAGATGAAACAGCATCCATCCCCCTTCCCACTGCTCCTGGGGAGCCATCCTCACCTCTCCTCACCCTTCAGAGCACAGACTGGGGTTTGCTCAGCTGAGCTTTTCAGGGGATCTTTTCACAGCCGCCTTTAACACCTCTGTACATCTCCTAAAGCAAAATAAAAACCTGCACTTAATTTCAAAATGAAAGGTCTGACATCCTCTCCTGGGAGGATTTCTGCCAAGAGAGGAAGGGAATGACACTGCAAATCTCTCCTCTTTTAAACCAAGCACTGCAGCAGCACCTCCACCCCCTGCTCCGCAGCTTAACCCAACAGTGAGTCAAGAGCCTGGAGACACAGCCAGGTTTCCATCTCCACGCTCACCTGCCTTTGCCCCTCCCAAGGCCACATCCAGATGCCCTCCAGGTACAGCCATCTCTTCCAGGAGTGTTTCTTCCTTGGGTGTGACACCATCAGCATTTACAAAGCCATCTTTTTGGCGGAAAAGGGGAAGTCACTTTACCTGGAGACCCCAGTTTTCATCGGGACATTACCTGTGCCAAGCTCCAGCCGAGCTGTCGGAGAGGGAAGCAGGGTGAACGCAACACGCTCTGCCTTCACGGCACCGCGCTGGGGAGGAGCGGGCTGCCTCCAGATACAGGTACAGGTGAATCAACCCTGCTCCACTCGGTACCTGGGCAACCTGCAAGTCACCTACCACCAGCTTTCCCAGGCTCTTGCAAAGCAACTGCCCCACTCAACACAGGGAAGGAGGCCCACCACGGAGGGACTTCACTGGTGCCCACCTGCATGCTCCCCAACCAGCAATGCGTATGCACACTTCTGTGTTACCCACAGATACTGGGAGAACGGATGTCTGGTGAGCTTGAGGAGAATGGGAAACAGCTCCTTGTGAAGATTCCCTGCTGTCCATTGCCCTCATCCGTAAGGGGAAAGGAGAGGAGCAAAAGACACAGCTGAGACCCAGATGCAGAGGAGCCAGATACAGGGGAAGGTTGACCTTCTACCCAACTGCACACCAGAAAGCAGGTATGATAGCAGAAACTCGGGTCTGCTCTCCAGCACAACCACCACAGCCAGCACTGCCTCCACGACCATGTATTTCAGGAAGTGACAGCTCCAAAAGAAGAGCAGCTTTCCAGCTGTGATGGCCATGGGGACTCTCTAGATGGGCAGGACTGAAGTCAGAGCAACACCACAACACCCCCAGCCCAGGCTACCATTGCTAAAGCTTGTGGGTTACGTTCCTAAGTAGTTTCAAAACAGTCAAACCTGCACGGATCTATGAAGCTGTTACTTACTCAAAAAAAAAAATAGGCGTCCAAGACATCTGCCAAAGGATCAGCCTCTGACCATGACCTGAGCAAGTGCTGAGACACTCCAGGGCTCACATTTTCCTTACATCTAGTTGCAGGGGATGTCCCTGGCACTAGAAACACTTTCTACTTCAAAGCACCTATAAAAAGAGGTAGACTAAAGACATTTGGGTTTTTACTCAATGAAGTAACATCTCCAAGGAACATGACAGCTTAATGGCTACACAGTTGAAACCTAAGGGCAGCTTTTGTACAGAAATGCAGGTTTTTCAGTTTTCTTTCGCTCTTCTGAGCTATTTCATAGCTCTCAGCAGGACTTGCATCACCCAGGAAACCACTGAGTCTACATAAGGAAGAAACTTCTTCACCGCCTGTCCAGTCAAGGGCATGGGTGATGAAGGACTGAAATATTAACAAAAAAATCCCACAAAGGCAAGAGTGAAAAGCTCAGGGTGAGCAGTTTGAAATACTTTACCTCTACAATTAATTCACTTTGGCTCCCAACTGTTTTGTTGCCTTCCCTCAGATGATCACATCGTCAAGTGTCATCAAGAACTCTGCAACACCTAGCCTTGCTTATTGAAGAAGCCCCTGCAGAGCTGAAGGGTTCCTTTAAGACACACTTAAAAACCCAAAGCAGAGGAGGTCCACCTGATCTCTCCATACCCCCAGAAGAAACCCTGTCCCAAAGACCCTCCCCAGATTTGTTCCCAGTAACAGAGCATCCAAACTCCCACCCCAGAGGCAGGTCCAGGGCAAACAGAGATACTCTGTGCTCTGCTGGTGGTCAGGCAGGCTTGGCTGATGTGCCCATGAAAGCTGGCTTTGCCTTCACAAGCCAATGTTTCTACCTATTATTCCCCCTTGTACTCCCCGATTTTTCCCAAAGATGATACACAACATGGAACCACAGTTCACACAATGGTTTGCTAGGGATTTCTTGGTTGAGGGTGGGGTGGGGTATAACCTTAGTACCTTTTCTTTAAAAGGAAGACTTGCTCTTAAATTTGCAAGCACACCAGTTTGCCTCTTCTCAAGCTCGTGCCTCCTCCTCTGCCCAAACACAAGCACACCGAGCGCAGCCTGATGCTCATTTTAGGGAAGAGAAAGGTGGAAATATCACCCAAGTCATCCACACTCAGTTAAAAGAAGAGAGCAGGAACACCTTGAATAATAGCATCCCTTTATTTGCTGACACCATTACAAAAACTGATTACATTAGCAACCAAAAAAAAAAACGGAGTGTTTACTTGAGGTTGAAGTCAGAGGCAGCTAATCCCAAAAATGTAATTAAGTAAAACAGTGTACAACATCAGTATTAAAACGTTATATCCCATTGGTGACTTTACCATATTGGAGTTTTCTGAACAAGTTTTATTGAGCAAAATAAGATAAAAGATTATGTGTTTACTGTCTCTCTAGGAATGTAAAGGTCTAATTATCCAAACAGGTTTGTTTTTATTATAAAACTAAACTCTGGAGGTGTCTACAGAGTTGGGTTTTTTCTTTAAATCAGTAGTCTAACAAGGATTAGAAAAGACAAAACTCTGTTCAGTGTTTCTGACGAAGTAGAAAGGGTGAAAACATAAATAAGGCTTTAATTTGGCAAAATATAATACAATGCCTTCTGCTATCCTCAAATTAACGATTCCCCCGTGACTTCATTCTGCAAGAGAAACACAAAACGCTATGTCAGCCAAGCAGTTTCCAATGGGCAGCGTGCAAGCAAATCCACGCCTCGCCGGCGCTTCAGCCGCCTCGTTAGCATCAGCCCGTGATGAAGCCCAGAGGAGCAAGCTGGGATGGTGGAGGCTGAGCAGAGGCCAAGGTGTGGGAAGCACCTTCCTACCACGTGCACCAAGCCCATCCCATGAGACTGGGCTCACCCCACTGTGAACATCCTGCTACCAGCACTCAAGGCCAGCTCTGCTGCCCACACAGTATAACAGAGGCAGGAGCATAAAAAAAATACACCTAATTAGGAAAAGAGCGAGTCCCCATCCTCAGAGGAGAGGGAGTTCTGACACTTCTTGTAGCAGCTCGTTCAGTGCCAAGGCTTTGCTGCCTCCCATACTGAACAGCTCACAACCCGCCTTCAGACCCAGCTCACAGAACATCTAGCAGAGGCCCACAAGCCACATCAGCTTCCTGAGAAAGTTTAGTGCCTCGGGTTTATCCGAGCATTAGGTAACTTTGGGTCAACTTCTTGAATGGTTTACCAGCATGATGCAGTCAACCACAAAGGCCCAGGTTTCCTAGTTGGCTGTATATTAAAATAAAAGCCTTGTTCCTGTGTCTATAATTGGATGAAGAGTTCAATGCCAGACTTCAGATATTCATATCCCCGTGACCACAGCAAGTTGTTGCTGTTAACTCCGTGAAAGCCCAGTGGGTTACTTTATATCCTCCATCCCAAAGCAATCGGAGCATGGAAGTGTAGACGTTCTGATTGTGTAGCTGGGGCAAGGGAAACATGGCACAGGCAGTGGGAGAACAAAGCTTTGGGAAACCTGCTGCATGATGTGGCAGGTATCCGGAGGGAGGGACAGTTACATGCCCAGAGAAGGACATGGGGATGTGAGATTAGACCCAGATAAGTGAAGTATGGATCCAGAGAGGAACAAATCCAGTGCCTACTAGAATGTTTTGATGAATTGCACATAGACAGTTTCAGATTTTGACACCTGACTTGTTAAATCTGAACAGGGTCCCACCATCAGACCAGTGTCCTTCCTGACAGCCACTCAGTTCAACTAGATGGTCCCCAGCCACACCTACCTACTAGTTGGTAGTGTTCTCGTCCCTTTGACAGCATTTGGCTTACTGACACAAGCAGCTTCTTGAGATGACCTACATCCTGGTTAAGATTCATCACCACATTTAGTCTTTTATCAGTCAAATCCTGGAAGAAGGGGAAAAAAAAAATCATTAAAAAGTCATTTACAATCTAATTACCAAGAAAGCCTAGAATTAGATCCTCCGTATAAAGTTACAACTCCTTGCGCAAATGGGAACAATTCCTGTAAGTCAGAGGGTTATGGCCACATTTAAAAAGAACACTGTTCAAAGTCAAGAAGCCTGTTCCAGGGAATTACCTGCACATGCCGAACGCCAGCGAGAGCATCGCTGACCTCCAGCTCCCACCCTCCCTGCCTGAGTCACTGCTTCCAGGAATTGTGCTCATAACCACAGCTGATCCGGCCTCAGAAGTTATGAACCCACAGCCCCACAAGCCTGGCTGAAAACCCAATGCAGACAAGAGCATGTGCTTTACTACAGGGGCTGCTAAGCACAGTGACAGTGTACCCAGTGGAAGGGATGACTTCTGACCCCTGCAGCTGTAACAACAAGGCTGCTGGACCACCAAGGACTTGGTCAGTACTGGGGATGGTGTCCTCAGCAGTATGTAATACCCAAGCACAAGGCAGCTCCAGCTGGGAAACCATTTGAAACAGCTGGCCAGAGATACACACCTTTCCCCACCCACAACACAGCACCAGCACTCCTCTTCAGACTCGGGACATGGGCTGCTGCCCACCAGCAATCCCACGGGTTCACCCTCTGCTCTGAGCCGCAGCAAATTTCCTGCTTGCCAGTGACACCCAGACTTGGATGAGGGCTTCACAAAGCAGTCTAAGCACCAGTCAACACAGAGAAACGGAAGAAAGCAAGCTATCAAGAGCTAGAAAACCGATTTCTTGCTCTGAAATGAAAATGCTGAGCCTGCTTTTTTAAACAAAAATAAGTGCACTTTTTTTTGTTTTAATGGAGTTCAACAGTTTATTAATAGGGAAGTGTCACAACTCAAAACAGCCTCTTCCCTTTTTGCCTGCTCTCCTCCCCAAAGTCAGTCCTGCTGAGCTAACCACACTATAATCCCTGTTTTATTACCTTTATTGATTAGCCCCTCCAGAGACATATGATGAACTCCACATCCAAAACACACATTACTACCCTGTATTCAGCTCCAAAGATGGACATCCAGCTAACCTGTAGCAGAGCTTTCCCTTGCAATTTAAGAGCTAAAAATAAGCAAATCTGCCTTGGTGTCAGAGATACAGAAGTATCCAGTTCTGAACATGAGCACAGAGGGGTTCACAAGTGCTCAGCATCGGCCACCTCCGCTCCAACTGAAAGCGGTTTTACTAACGGAATGAGACTGATGCATAATGCTGTTGCAAATCTCTCCCTAGAGATTCAGGGAAATTAGAGCGAGTTCAGAGAAGGCCACTTTCCCAGCTCCCATTTGGCTGGAAATGCTGCTAGACTTGCTGTAACGCAGAGCGGGCAGTAAATCAAACTCAACCACCTGCACCATTACAGAAACTACTCTGGGCTGAGGCAAGAGAACAAAGCAATATATTGCTAAGCTCTTAAATGCAACTGGTAAGCATTTTTCTACTGTACAAAAAATCATTGTGAGTCTGTATTAGGGTAGCCTTAACCTATTTTACCCTTATTATAGTAGAAAACCAGGTCTGTCAAGACTGAGACTTCGCTTAGCAATCTCATACAGATTGATGAAAGTGGAAAGGCAAATGCAATTAGCATCCCAGCAAATGAATGAATCACAGCGCCGCCCGACAGCGCTGGGTATGGAAGTGTACGTGCATTAGCGTAGAAACCATCACGAGCAGAAGCAATGAAGGAGCCTCTCAATTCACTCTCAGCCCTCATCAAGGAGGAGCTCTCCTCTTCCTTATTTACCTCCTCTCCCTTCTGTTTTGCAGCTTCGCTAATCTCGGGCAGTACTTACTCATGAATTACAGACACATCTCCAACCCTCTTGGGGCTAATCCTGACCAGCTACCAATGGATTTGGGCTCAGCACAGTCATGCTGCAGCTTCTGCTAACCCAGAAGTGCAAGGCTGCCTTGAGCAGTCGTTGCTGTGCCCCAGCGCCACGCTCTCCAGGACTCGGGGGAAACCATGTCTTTGGGGTATGAGGATGAAGAGAGGAAGAGGATGGCAGTGGGGAACAACCAATTACCCTAGTAGCTATGACAAGCTTTCCCCTCTGCAGTTAAGAACCCTGAAGTTTATGCACACTCCCAAACATCCCATGGATAAGCAGGCGTCTGGAAGACCTCGGGGCTATGTCTGCAATTCGGATGTGCCCTCTGAGAGGCGCTGCACTGACAGATTCTCCTCCACCACGGTTTACATGTACAGCATTCCCAGTTTTCAATGATGGAGTGTTTTACACTGAGATTTAGAGGAAAGCACATTAGATTTCATATGAGACTCAAAATAAGTTTAGTGCCTAAGCCAGCTGCTGAATATAAATTACTTCCTTAAAGCATACTAAAAGGCACCCTTTAGACATCATCTAGTCCCATAAGTGACAAGGAAGCTGATTAGAAAAACAAAATGGTCTATTTTTAAATAGGAAAGGAGTCTAAAGAAAACACACAGAATGTGTTTGAGGGTTTACGCAAGCATCATTTCTCAATTTTGTGGGTTGGTTCCAGTACCCAGAAGGAACAAATATGCTCATTTTCAAGCATGTGTTTTCAGGTCCTTCTTAAAAAAAAAAAAGAGACACTGTTGCTAGGTGGAAGTGGCTGGAAGACTTTTTTTTAATCTGAGAGCTATTTTAAGCTAAGTTTTTAGGTTTCTGGGGAGACAGCTGCTTTTTTTTCCCCCTCAAAAAAAAAAAGCAGCAAAAAGGGCTTAGAGAAGAAGATAATGTTCTAATTTCCGCCTCTGCCTATAGCTACCTGTCAAGAGCGCTGTTTAGACAATTAACACATTTTACTAATGAAGGCTTAATTACAGGTTTATTAGGACTGTTTTTCCACACTCCTCTTCAGAATAAAACGATGGATATTCTGGAGGAAACCTGGTTAGGGTTCCACAACGTGCCCACGCAGCTACAGCAGAGCAATGCATGAGCCAGAGGGGCCATGCAAGGTAAGGCTAAAGCAATTAAATCAAACTAGCATACCCGGGCCACCGCAGGGCACAGCAGTGACGCTCGGCTCAGGAGGGCTCACCAGCGTCACCAGCCACAAAACACCACGTCGCTGTTCTGACTTACACCACTTGGGTAAGCCATAGAGGCATAGCAGAGAGCAAGCAGTTTGGCACTGGTTTGAGGAGGGCTTTTCTTCTCCAGCCTGCTGCAGACAGGGACACAGAGCACCCAATTGTCACCGTCACCGGTCTGGTCTCCTGCTGGCAACACAGGAGAGGGCTCGGCAGACCTACCATCCCTCCCAGGAAAGCAGCTCACTGCATTTAGACATCCATGGTCTCACAGGCCCAGCTGCACCTCTGGCTCGGACATTGTGAGCCCACAACGCAGGGGTTGATCAGCATCCATGAGTGAGCACTCTGGAAAAGCCGTTTCACTTCTGCTAATGACTACAGAGGCAAAGGCTTTTCTACCGTACTCCTCAGAGGAGTCCTAGCTTCCTCTTGCAGCTGATGAGGGTACTTATTCTCAGCAGCTAAAAGGAGTCAATATAAATTATTTGTCCTATCAGCAAGTGTTCCTCTCCCCCTCAAATGACAGCATTTCCTTCCACTCTATCCATCAGAAGAAAACGGGTAATGAGTTCCACTGACACCATTCAGCTATGTAAAACGTGCTGGGCAGGCATCTGCTTTAGCCTTCCTCTTCCCAACTGCCTTCTGGAAAGCTGTTCTGAAACTATTTTGAAGCTGGTGTGAAAGCTCTCATTTCCAGAGACAGAGAAGCCCAGTTACAAAGCCACAACTCAACCACTTGTACAGGTGATGTCTTTTTAGGGCCAGCACTCTGGGTACCAGCTACACAAAGCACTTCAGCAATCAGCTGTGCTCAGAGTAACCCACAGGCTCAGGCAAGTCACCTGCAAGCATGGAAACAGGCCACCCCAGACAGAGTCCACCCAATTCCACACCCTGCAACCGTAATGCCAGTACTGGAGGACATAAAAACACCATCAATCTGGAGAGCTGCCTACCCACAGCACAAGGCAATGCTCAAGTCTGTTGCTTACTGAAGCTCAGGTTAGTAACATTTTGCTGCTGGACCACTTCTAGTGAGCCAGGACCAGCTGAAGTTGAATTTGAGCACATACCAGCAGCTAGGGACAGGCTCTTGCCCACGGCTGCAGAGGACCAGAAGGGTCAATGTTCTGGCAAGTGACATCGCATTGGTGTTACAGGGCATGCAACACTGCCTTCTTTCATTGGCTTTACAGGTGTCAGAGCAAACAGTTAACATTTTAAACTCACTTAGTAATCAGCAGATTTATTTTTAGCCTCCCTTCTTGAAAGGGCAAGTCTGGGGATCTTCCCCAGACTCTTCCCACTTTTGCTCAAACCAACAACCCTTTGTAAGCAGAGATCTGATGTCCAGAATCTCTCCCCTTCCTCCTTACAAATTTGAGCTACAGGAAACAGGTCACAATCCAGATGACAGCAGAACTCCTGCTGCTTGGAAAGATGTCAGTGCCCTTGGGATACAGCTCCAGGACACCACCCTGACAAGTTGTAGGATACGAAGTTTCATCAAGCCTTAATTTACCATCAGCAAAACACATCCTGTTCATTTGCTGGACCTCACTTCCCAAAGTTCACATTTTGCATGAGATTTGCATTGCCCCTGAGCATGGGCTCAAAAGAAACACTCACCGACTCTGTGCAAACATCACTGTTTTCAATAACATTGGTGTCCCCAACAACTTTTCCAATTTCTCTCTCAAGAGATGCTAAAGACTCCTGGGCCTGCAGGGGAGGGAAACACAAAAAAACAGGGAGGCACAAAAAGTTAGCAAAGGCTGAGACGCAAACCCCCATCCCTCCAAAAGCACTAGAGACACAGGGAATCACTGTTGAGGAGGAAATCTGTTTTGTGCCAGATTCACTCAGGGGACAAACACATTTGCTAAGATTGACATGTCTCCTTACAATCAGCACGTTGCATGTCAGCCTGCCTGCATTTGAAAGCAATTCTACAGGGAAGCTTTAATAGACTCATGTCAAGTTATTAGGTAAAAATTGTACAGCAAATTTTTTGTGCGAGAGTAACAGCACAGGCAGGTCTCCAAAACCTTAGTCATAGATCTGCATTTATATAGAATACACCAGGAACCAGCACAGCTCACTTCGTATGTCAACATCCAGTATAATTGTCCTGAGCGAAATGTTTTAAACACCTTACTGCAGCAGGTCTCCTTAGTCTTCTCACCTCCCAGCAGTGCTTTTTGTGATCATCTGTCCCTGGTCCCAGGACAAGACCTGCCCCACCAGCAGCTCTCCCCACTCCAACCCTGCAAGAACGCAGCCCAAATTCCTTACTATGCATCCCCCACAGAAGGAACAAGGTGTTATACAGTCTGCAGCCAGAGCTCAGCCACTCTGCAGGCTATTCTTGCCTCCATTTATCAATTCTCCCGCAAGAGGCTCATTTCTGGGGTGACAGACAGCAGTGAGACCTCTCACACTTAAAAGATTTCCCACTCCAATCCATCTTGCAAGAGCAGCCACTGAAGATGAGCAGAGGTAACCCACCTGCTTGTGTCCTCAAGCTTGCACAGAGCTAACTTTAAAGATTTGCAGTCTCCTGGGTTGTAGCCAATTTGTAACCACGTGCAAATGGGCAGATGGCTTGTAAATCAACATGTAACCCACTCCCATTTGACACTGGGTTTAAAAGCTTCAGGCTGTGGTGTGGGTGTGGGGCTGTGGGATGGGCTTTTTGTTAGGCTGGGTTTCTTTATTTAAAGAATTAGTTGTCAACCCCAAATCACCACTCACTCCCACTGGCACAAAATTATCATGGACAACAGACTCTTTCAAAAAAGGCTTTTTAAAAGTGCAACAGCTCTGTTTATCATTTCAACAGACATGCAGATACCTTATATGAGCTCTTACACCCACAATCCCAGTCATCTGGGGAACCAGTGAGTAGCATGAGACACCCCACAAGGCAGACAGTCTGTACAAGCTGATCACCACATTTTTCAGCACTGCAAAACTACAGATCTTGAAGGTTTCTACAACATTTAGACCTGCAACTGTTAAGGGTCTCTGCTTACCTTGGGCAAGTCACCAGCTACCTTCTGTCTCTCATTTTGATCAACTTTGAGTCTTGATAGTGTTTCATTTAGCTGCGTTTTCAGCTGCAAAATAGTAACAAAGAAAATCAGTTTCCCTCAACACAGAGATTTCATCTGTCTGTCCCATGGATTAACCCAGTGCACACTGACTGCAAAGGGAGTAAGATTACTAACAATCATTGCACACACTGGATTAGTCAACATGTATGATGAGATTTAAAAGGACAGTCAAGGAAGAGAGACTCCATCTGTAAAGATAATTGTAAAGAATGGAAACTAAAGAAGAGAAGACACAGGCTGGCATCAGCTTCACCAGAAGTGGTTTCAACTTTTAAAACTATATTGCCAGTAAGAACATTAGCCATACTGACAGTACATAAGCCTCTCCAGCACTCTTATCACAAGTCAGTCCCGACTTCCACTTAATTCACAGCAAATATGCAAAAATGTAGATTGTTATCTTCCTAATTCAGGCTAAACAGTCACTTTACTGCTGAATAAACCAAAAAGCTCTACTTGTCATCTTAATAAAGCACCACTTACTACAACTATGTTGACTTAACCAGTCTGTTAATGTCACATCAAGGCATGAATCACTGACAGGGGTATATTAAGTTGTTGATTGTGTTTAGATTCAATCCAAAAAAGTAAAACTATTTCAGTCAAGAGGGATGAATACATTGTACTGGCTGCCCTTAAACTACAGCCTTCCAAAGGATATAAATATTTTTTACAAAATATTTCTATTGCTCTTCAACACAGCATACAGAACCAGGCACAGCACTTAAGGCTTGAGCCTCAAATAGGAGTGCTAACAAGAAGCTCGAGTGCCAATTTTGTTGGATTTGTGCCTCTGAAGTGCACTGTGCTAATGTTCACTACTCCTGCTGCCAATCTTCTTGGGAACCAGCAGGGGATTAAAGAAGGGAACAATAGGCTACTCAGAGCCCTGAATTCCCACTGATTCCAAACCCACGTATTATATTTGTCTTACCCTTGGCAGGTTTCCTCCTTTGGAGCACCTGTACTGGTAGATGCTGTTTTTCTACATTTTGAGCTCCTCTGCAGTTTCAGCTTCTCTCCTTGCTCACCTTATAAGTTAGTGGGAAACACATTTTGAAATCCCACCATTTCTATTCCTCAGCCTCCTCCTACCTACTGCAAAACACACTCATATACACTGGACAGCATTCCAAAGCCATCCACATGAAGGTAGTTGTTTACCACCTCCTCACACTCCTAACAGCACAGCATCATCAGATTGCAGAGTCGAGTGGCCCTAGCAGGGAGCTCAGCTTTTTAAGCTTTTGTTATTACAAACAT
Source organism: Phaethon lepturus (assembly GCF_000687285.1). Taxonomy (NCBI): domain Eukaryota; kingdom Metazoa; phylum Chordata; class Aves; order Phaethontiformes; family Phaethontidae; genus Phaethon; species Phaethon lepturus. The sequence goes on from NW_010527466.1 coordinate 17,802, forward strand.
AATAGATTGTTGCCTCTCATATTCAAGAGGCTGGCATTTACTGATTAATTCTAAGATATGCATTCAATTCCCATTTCCCTTGCTTTCAAAACGAGAGGCTTTGGTTGCTGAGGCAGGATGCTAATCAATGCTGTACTAGACTTGCCAAGCATACCATTAAACTTAAGCAGATTGTTATGGTGGGTTTGGTTTTTTTACATCAACTATTTTAACCCCGTTACATTAGCAGCAGTACCCTGGTGAGACCAGCAGCTCAGCCTGCAGGGACAGCTTGTCCCATCAGCTACTCTAAAACCCACCAAAGACACGGTGACAAAAGACAACCTTCTCCAATCCTGGCTCAAGAGCAAGAAAGCACTGTTCAAACACAAGCAGAGGAAGAATTTGACTGCTCCTGCAGCCTTAACAAAACAAAACAAACACCACACACACATCACTGAAACAAATGAGGTGTGAAAGGACTCAAACTGGAAAACCACGCATCTTCGGGTGTATAGGTCTGGCCTCAGTTAATCCAACTCCTTCAGAAAACCTGATACAGGAGCATTATTGGCTGGAGAGCGTTTCTAGCTAAACACACTGTAAAACAGTGCATGCACCAAGCCAGAACAGCTATTCAGCCACACCAGGATGCCAGCTGCTGAATGGCTGGATACTCTGAATTAATCTAATGTTGGTTTTGGCCAATTTCGGTACATACAGAGAAGGATAGAAAAGGCTCTGCGCAGTCAGAGCACAGATACCACAGCTGCATCCTCAAAAGCTTTAGGGGAAAGAAAAAAAACCCCACAACCAGAGAATTATCCTCAAGTTAAACTGATGAGAGCATAACTTCTGTTGCTCCAAGGACATTATATTTGCTGTTGCGTACGTCTGCACTGTAAAACATTGATTCTCAGGAAGTTTCAGGAATGAAAGTCTTACAGACTTTGGAAAAGGTCTTCAGAACCAGACATGCTATTGTTAGGAGCAGTGAAAGAGACAAATTGTAAAAGTCAGACTACATAAATGATTGCAATGGACAAAAATATCAAGCTGAAGAGGTTAGCAGAACAGACAGATTTGAAATAAGTCTCCGCTTCGTAAGTATGCTGGGAGCCTAGTTTGTGCCCAGCGGAGAACAAGCTTCTTACCAAATTTAACTCTTCATTCTGTCTTACTGCTTCAGAATATGAATCATCAAGTTTTTTCTGCAATTCAGTCAACAGATCTTTGAGCTGAAATGAAGTTTAGAGTTTTAGGATTTGTCTCCTTAGGATGCCCACTTTTCTTCTGCTCAGTTATTAGTGTGTCGCTCTACCCTAAGGTCACAAGCATATACACTCCTCAGCCACAGGGGCTAAGCATTAGATTAGTTTGCCAGCCAACTGGTAACCAAAAGAAAAAGCACAGTTTGGTTAATTATGTTTACCTCTCTGACTTCTGAAACATAAGTAGATCGTTCTATTTCTGCCTTTTCTAGTTCACTTTCCAAATGTTCTCTCTCTTTTTTAAGCTAGAAACAGAAAAACAGAGTTAAAACAGATGTTTTCAGTGTTTTCTTGCAGTGTAATTTTCTTGATTTATTATTAGCTATAAATTTCTATCAAATACTCCATGACATTTAGAGAGCATTTCAAAACCAGTGATCGCACAGCACAGATTTAAACCGTTACATTTCAAAAGAGAACAAGAAAAAGAATCAAGCCCAAGATCATCAACAAGCAGTAAACTGCTCAGTCTCACAAAGGAAAAAGCCCCAGTAGGTAAGTACAGAAAACCAGGACAATTTCCAGTATTCAGCTTCTGTCCTTAAAAACACTGGCCAAAAGATTCAGCTTAAACCGCAGCACAGGCTGCACTACTTAGAGAAGTCCTAGGAAGTTCAGACTTGCAGCATAAAGCCTAAATCATGTTTTAAGTAAAAGAAAGCTTCAAAGACAAAAAACCACCTGCACGTACAGTTTCAACTTCTTTGATTTCTTCCTTTAACCGTTCTACCTCGTGCTCCAAAGAAATGACCGAAGAACGCATCTGCAGTTTTCAAGAAAGATAAATATATCATTTAGTTGGGTTGGTCTAAGACAAAGTCTCCATATACACACAAGCTTGCTTCTAGGATTTAAAAATATTAAGGATGAAATCAGTGACTGAATAAATTAAGATACACACTCAAATAATTCAACATACTGAGTCTCTGTTAGAACACCTTTCCTACCTTCTCCCAGCGTAAGAACTTCTCTGATAGATAAGAGCCTAGATGCCTGAAAGATTTGGAATATAAGGACTAAGTCAGTTGTCCATTAGTCATGGTAAGGGAAATATCTTTCCTAGACAGGGAAGACTGTCTCCATCCGTGTACTACACGTAGCCAAACCCAGCATACTTAGCCTTATAGAGGCTGCATAAGCAGCAGATGGTAGCACATCTACAGTTCAAGATCTGACAGCCTTTTATATGTCCCTCAAAAAAAAAGTTTATAAATCATCTGTTTGCTCCAGGCTCATACTTATGCTTAGTAAATCTGAGTGCCAGAGTACTTCAGAAATAATTTATTTAAAAAAAAAAAAAGACCAGTTTGACCTACTTTAACTCTAGATTAGGAAAGAAACATAAAAGGCTTTTTTCTTACCACTTTTGCTAGTAACAGAGCCTTCCTAAAAAGGAAAGCTTTGCAGGCAATTTCAAATATAATTACTTGATCATAACAGATTAAACAGTATTTTAACAGCTTCCAAAAAAATTGTTATGATTATATGATACTTAAATTTTAGCACAAAGAGTCTGTATCTGATCACAAAAGGAGTCTGAAAAACTGAAAAAAAATTAACAGAAATACAGTCTGAGTTGCCAGGATCAGAAAATATCTATTCCTGGGCACATTAACAGGACACACGTACATTCCTGAATCTTTGGCTTCCTATCCCATCAGCATTCACTATTACTACGGGCTATTTGGCTGCCTCCTGCACCACAGTGCAAGGACTGTAATGGTCAAAGACCTCACACCCATGCTGTTCATTTGTTCTTGCTACTCTAAAGATGGCAACAGGAATTGCCACACAAATCTAAAGACACCAACAATTCCTCCACTTTTTACGTTTTTTAAATGGAAAGATGTTTCTCAAAAAACTAGAAATCACTCAGCATGAAACTAAGTATAAAAGCACCAAAAATTCTCTCGTTTCAAGGTGGGATTATTCCTATCGTACTGGTTTCAGGCTTCACCTTTTTCATCCACTGGTCACGCACACAAACCAGGCAGCCGAGGCTGTTCTACACCAGCCTTCGCAACGCTCCAACACCCTCTGTGACTTCAAGCAGAAACTGCCTGGCTTGCTGCAAAAATACCTGTTTAAGTTCCTTCTGTGATTCTTCAACTTTTATCTTCCATTTGCTTTCTTCCTCTTCCACACTCCTCTGTAGTCTTTGTAAAATCCCCTCCTAAGAGAGAGGAATTTGAAAGCTTACAGCAGAAGAAAAAGGCAACTTGCAACATCACAAGGCACAGGCGACCAGACATCCTGCTTACCGTTTCCGCCAGAACCGATTTGTATTTCTCACACTCCAGTTGCAGCAGTATGTGCATTTCCTCGGCCTCCTTCAACTTCTGCTCCATAGCCTGGCAAAGGAGAAAAGGGACCAGAAAAGTCACATCTCAGCCGAGAGATCTGAGTTCTATTATTTATCTTATTTCAACAAGCAAGCTGGTATCATTCACGTTGGCAGGTCTTCCTTTCCAAACCATATGAAGACAACAGCAAGTGCCATGTTCACCTATAACTCTCAATACTCACAAATTTTATGAGTTATTGCACTAATTCTGTCTTAAAAAAAAACAATTACTTGAAAAACAGAACAGGGATTTTGAATTTCATGAACATTTTCAAAAAGCACCTTGTGGGGTTGTGAAGATGCAAATACATTTCTGGTTTACAAGATGCAAATATCTATAAAACAATTTTCTTGTCACCTGTTCACCAATTAGAACTTCACAATTCAGAGCACAATCTGCAAGATTTATTTTGCCCTTCTGCTCCACTCTGGTGAGACCCCCCTGAAGTGCTGCATCCAGCTCTGGAGCCCTCAGCACAGAAAAGACATGGACCTGTTGGAGAGGGGCCAGAGGAGGTCACAAACATGCTCAGAGGGATGGAACACCTCTCCTGTGAGGACAGGCTGAGAGAGTTGTTCAGACTGGAGAAGAGAAGGCTCTGGGGAGAACCTTAGTGCAGCCTTCCAGTACTTAGAGGGGGCCTATATGAAAGATAGGGATAGACATTTTAGGAGGGCCTCCAGCGACAGGACAAGGGGTAATGGTTTTAAACTAGAAGGAGGTAGATTTAGACCAGATCTAAGGAACACATTTTTCAGTGAGGGTGGTGAAACCCTGGCCCAGGTTGCCCAGAGAGGTGGTAGATGCCCCATCCCTGGAACCATTCCAGATCAGGTTTGGACGGGGCTCTGAGCAACCTGGTCCAGTTGAAGATGTCCCTGCTCATGGCAGGGGGGTTGGACTGGATGAACGTGAAAGGTCCCTTCCAACCCAAACCGTTCTATGATTCCATGATTCTAAACTGGAAAAATATGCCATGCCACACACAAGGAAGCTGTCTACCATTTGAGCCTACCTTGACATCTTCAGATCCTGAAGCCTCTCTCAAGTATTCTTTAGCCATCTTTTCAAACCCACATATCCACTCACTATGACTCTGTTGGGAAAAACATTCAGTTAAAGCTGAGAATAACCTCAATAAATTTATCTTCAGGACATTTGCCTCCTAACTGCAGGCTTACGGAGCAGTCTTTCAATCCCCTAATTCCCTGGAGCTAACGTGCAGGCTGACAGCAGTTGTTCAGCTAGTACCACACGAAGCCGAGCAGAGCTGACAGTCGGCAGGCAGCAATCCAGGAACACGAGGTTACGAGCAAGACACAGTTCCTGGGGCTTGAAAGTGCTGAAATAGAACTGGGTGACAGAGATCTCCCTGGAAGTGTCGGGGCTCGACAAGAAGTATTTGAAGACTTAAGGGAATCTTTTCCAAAATCCCTGAGCAGTTAAAGTCGATGCCTGCCATGTAATTCTAGGGACCTCACTAGGGAGACTGAAGCCTTACAGAAACAGACTTTTTAAATACTATTTCTAGTTCATCCGGAGACTAACTTTAGCACATTTAGAAATATTTTTAAATATGGATATACAAAACCTCTACATGTTACAAAAGAAACACAGACCCCAGTTTTCCAGCCTCACTTCACATCATTCACACGCTCTAAGCCACACAAACCCAGCGTACTTCCCTTGAAAACAACTGAAAGCCACAAAGAATGTAAAATTGGGAATTCGTGGTTTTCAAAAGGAACTTTGGGAACAAAACAAACCCTCTCCAATTGTATTAACTGGCACCAAGGCAGCACAGCCCCTCTGGAAAGGGGAGGGGGGGAGGGGGGGGCAGCCACATCTGCACAGCCGGCGGGGAAAATGGATCCCCATCGTGCCAGACAATGAGCAAACAGGCAGCAAACCTCATCCACCCCTGAAAATTTACTATCTTGGTTAGACACAAGATAACACACACAGACGAAATACACTGGGGCAGTTAAACACACAGGATAACAATCACTTTTTTTTGTTTTAACACTTTTCTTGAAGTAACCACCTGCAGCTTTGCCTCTTTGCTGTTGGCAAGCACAGGTATTGCCAGCAGAAGACACTCATGTCCCACTGCAAAAACCCTGGGGCAGAGGGGACCGCAGGGAAGCGCTCCAGACTGCCCAGCACAGCAGGACCAGAGCTCCCCAGCCCCCAGCAGTAGGGTAGGAAGAGCCACTTCTCTTACCACATTAGAAGGAAGAGAGACTTTAGGGAACAGCTTCTGGAGTAGCTGGCGTGTCTCTACCTCGGCAGCTTCCAAATGCTGTTGCTTCTCCTAAAAAAAGGAGAAGGACTCATGTGAAATTGGGCAACACGCTCCACGGACCTGGCAATAGCCTCTTTCTTTGCCTAGAGTAACTTACTTAACCCAGAAAGTCAATTAAGCGAGAAAGGCTCTATAGTCTCTAAAATTGCCAGTAAACTGCTTCAAAAATTGACACTGAATTGCTTCAGAATTTGGCCTTCATGTTTGTTTGTGCTTTTAAGCTTTTATTTTCATTAAGTTCTCCTATCTAACCTATTTGTACAGAAAGTACACCATCACTCCCTTGTTCACAACACAAACTACACTGTGCTGAGTAACTGCATCCACAGATCACACAGACCCTGCCACTCAAGTTGAGTGATCTCAGAAACAAGAAATTTGGTCAATCAATGATTTTTTTAAAAATCCATACTTATTTTAAACAATTTTAGGTGGGAAAAAAAATCACCATAAATTAACATCACCGCATCAAAAACGGAATTCAAGTCAAAAGGAAACTTTGTGTTAATGCACATTTGAACCAGGCCAAGAAAGCGAGACTATATCTTCTAAACATTACTTTTAAGTACTCAAGGAGACCATTAAATCCTCCTTCCCCAAGCTTGGATGCAATGAGAAATAATTATTAGAGCTGTGTGACAATCTCCAAGTTTTCTTTGTCATTGCTCTGCAAATATAAATACACAGAGCCAAGGGCACCACCGGTCCATCGTTCTATTTAACATTAAAAGCAGACCAGCCACAGGACATTTGCTTGCTGTGCTTGTGGCAGATTGGTTTAATTTAGCCATATGACACCAAGGCTCTCATAAAGGTTAAATGCAGAAAGCCCGAACTCCTGCACAGAAGGCAGCTTTCAGCAAGAAACCTTCACTAATATTTGGGTTTGTTCTTTCTTTGACATCAGTGTTACTGCGCCTTGCTGTTCCACATTCCTCTGCTGCAAGAGATCGGTGGCATTAGTAGGTTGAGATTCAGAGACAGACATGGACAGGAGACATTAGGTTGTGTAGCTGCGCTAAGTGTGTTAATTTTCAGAAATTTAGGAACCACCGAGAAGTGGCAAATGGTTGTTTGATGAAGTCTTCTGACTGCAAGAGAAAGCAGGCAAGCGTTAGCACAGAGCAAAAGGCACACAACTCCTCTGAATGCAGGGCCGAGCAAAGAGCAGAGACATCTCCAAAACGCAGATGCACAATCCCAAACCAGAGCTCCTCTGCTTCTAGCTACCTGACTTGTGTTGTTAAAGTTATTTTGATGCTTTTTTGGAAATCTGCATAGTGACAATTAACACCAAATCATGTTCATAGCAAATGCAAGCTCCTTTTAGAGCCATTCACACCCTGTATCACTTTGAACATTGGCTCTGGATGGGACCTGTTGAGCTTCATATTCACAGCTGATACCATTTTTCTTGAGAAGTTCCCAGGTTTTTAAATAATAATCTAGTTCTAGTTCTCCAAGGGTCCAATAAGTTTATTCAAGCACAGTGAAAGCCCAGTAGATGAAAGCAGGTTGCTCACCAGCACAGTTTTTATTCTAGTGCTCCCCACAAAGAAAAAACAATTCACAACAGCTCTAACAATTATGCAAACGGAAATCAAAAAACAGCATGCCCACAGATTACAGATTAAAAAAACAAATAAAAGAAACCTAAAGACAAGAGGAAGAAGCAGAGGTGAGAGTATATGAATGATCACTCAGAACAGACTATATTTAAATTGCAGTAAAAGTTAAATGCCTCCATTTCATTTAAAAAACCAGCTGCAGATCTGCTTCTAGCTTAACGCATCATTTCTAGCAGTTAACATTACAACCTTGGCAGTCTTGTTCACTTTGTCCTGCAGCAATTTTTCAGTTGATGCCAATGCTTCCATTGCTTTCCAGTTTTTCTTCCGAAGGTCCTAATCATTTTTAGAAAGAATGATTTCAGTTCAGCCAATATTCAAACTGTTTCCGCTTTTACTTCAGAGATATATTTTGCATTACATTCCACCATTTGCATTTAAATGCTGGTTACTGCAAGATGATTTTGTCGGGTAAAATGACATACACTAGCGAAAACAAGTGTGATGTTCAAAGAGTTTGAATGAAAAGGGGGGGGAAAAAAATGCCAATTTCTGCCCAACCTGCCCCCATATCCAAAACTGATCCAAGTGTTACTGCAGAGCGTAACACTACAGTGACCCCACACTTTGACTGCACTTGTAAGAAGAAAGAGGGAAGTTTTCAAAAGTAGTGAGGAACACAGACACCAAACCACAGATTACACAGAGTGTTAGGCATGTCGCGTTGCAGAACCCAGCATGGAGGTGTACACATTTATGCCCCTGATCTTGCAACCAGATCTAGCTGCGCAGATCCTTCGGCCTCAGCCCAAACCTACTACACCAGGGCTGATTTTAGAAACATAAAGCTCAGGACCTTGGTTCGCAGCATTCACCCATGCAGCGCTCTCCACTGTGCCCAAAGAAAACTGGTTTGCTCACCAGTGCCCTCCTGGGAGGTTTTGGGATTTCACCAATGGCAAGCACACCCCAGATCCGCATGGAAACACCACCGTGCCGTGCTGCGCTCCTGTATCTTTCTTGGCGAGGTCATCAAACGTGTACTCCACAAGAGGTCAACACGCAAGCTCAGTTAGGAGGCTGAGAGCTCTTATAAAAAGAGCCTCGCAGCTCTTATCTAGGAAGGATGGTGGGCCTTGTGGGGAGGTGATTACAGTGCTTGGGATTTAGATTTTTTTTCAACTCTCACAGCAATCTGCTTTAGCAAAGGGGTATTTTTGAAAGGCTGCATTTTTTTAATTCACTATGCAAAGTGGCATCCAAACCCTAGCGTGTACCTACACTAGTTTTACTTTACCAATTCCATTTGCCTGCTATCCTAAGGGCTGTTTCACAGGACGTAAGAACAAGATCGGCTAAAATTGCGATGTCGAAAAGCTGGGACCTACAGGCATGGTCTGCCCTCAGCAGTAGTCAGACTTCTGCTTCCACCACAAAGGGTACTTAGACCACGTAATTCCCCAGGAAACAGGTACACATATGCTCTACCTTTCCAGCTCACCTGTCTTCTGACACTACCCAGACACTTTCCCTGTACTTTATTTCAGCTCTTAAGCAACACTACTTGCTCGAAAGCTCACATTTTCAGTATTTTTCTTGTGCATCTTCCTTATATCATCCCATTTTTAAGTAATAGAGCTTACTGCATGGCATTCATTGGATTTTATAGGCTATCAAGGAGACAGGTGAGCTAAAACCCCTGTATTTTAACAGCTTTCTTCCACATAACTTAAAAGATGCCATTCTCTTGCCCTGCACACATAACGTATTACAAGGAGGTAACTTCACAGCTCTGTGATGGAAAATACAATCTTTACTTCCACCCACCAACAACCCATACTGCACCATCAGCAGCTGCTGTAAAGGAAGGCTCGCTGTCCTTCCCCTCTTTCAGAGGAGCAGGATTAGTCACTCTTAGGAACGGGAAGAGCCAGATCCCAGACCCCTGAAGGTAATGCCTCCTCCCATGTCCCCGCACAAGGGCCATAACTCAGTCAGAGTCCCCTTCATCCTCCCACCCTCTCTCCCCAAGGCCCCTCCTCTTCCCTTGGCAAAGGACATGTTTCTGAACAGGGCTGACAAGGCTTGAATCCAAGTCTGAGAACTTGCTATGGGATGTGTCCCCCAGCAAGTCTCCTCCCTCTCATCAATTTAGCAACTTGTCAAAGAACTGACAAAACTTGGAGCAGTAAAGTAAGGTAAGCTTAGTCACTCCCAAGAAAAGAGGAGAGGAGCGTCCGGGGGACACAACACAGTAGACAACTATCAGAAACATTTTCTTAGCAGAATGCCCCAGGCATTGAGGAGTGCTGTGCACACAGGTTTGGTTGTTCTTTGAAGTTTGGGGTTTTTTTGTTTGGTTTGTTGGGGGTTTGGGGCAGGGGGAAGGCCATGGAATTTCCTTACGTTGTTCTTTTTCCTCTGTTGCTCAAAAGCATTTCTCTGAGAGGTGAGCTCATTTTGAAGACTGGCGATTTCCTTTTCTTTCCCTGCAACCCTGAATTAGCAGAGAGAATTATAAACAAGTCAGGAGACATTTAAGACATTTCAAGTGAAGCACTGACACCCCTTCGTGTACACTAACTTTCCTTCCCTTCCAGCAACACACTCTTTGAAAAGCTGCTCTCACTGACTTGGCAGTACTGCTTGCCTCCTACTGCTCTGTGAACTGCGGACTGCCAGAGCAAAGCCCATTGTAAAGCTGTTGTTTGCCTACAACAGGCATCTGCACACATTTATCAAGGCCACAGGAAGGCAACACATTAGATGAGGATAAGTCAGCCAGCCCACGCTAGTACAATGCCACAAAACAGGCACTGCCTGCTGGATAAGAGCATTCTTTTTCAAGCACCTAGTCCACAATTTATAAATCTTTTAACTTAAAAGAAAAATAATTCAGCCAGTCAAAAATGCATGACAGTGGCAATTTGCGTAGCACAGCATAAGCCAGCACGATACTAACTTCTACATAGTCCTTTAGTGCACTTCAGCTCTACATTATACCACACTTTTACCCCTGAGACTTTCCTTGGGAAAAGGTTTCTACCAGATGATTTTATAATATGAACAACAACCCTCTAAGCTGAAGTTCCAAGAAAAAAGCTTGTCACTTTTGCTTGAAACACCAACATTTAACTCTTCAGACACAGAGCTGAGCTGGCATACATTCAAAATTAAATCAATCATGGCTTCCTTACACTGTGGGCACGACATACTGCATACTGCAGAAGACTGCAGCTGAGGATTTTTAGCATGAGCAGAATCTCTATGTTTAAGTTTCCTTAGACAGTAAAGTGGGGTTTTTTTATTGTCCACTTCCAACTCACTGTTATTATGCATTTGGCATTTATTTCATCTTTTAAATTTCCTGAGCGATAACTAAAATGAAGCGCTTATCTATTGCGTTCAGCTTTTGGCAGTACTCACACTTGCAGAAGCTCCTCACTTTGGACAGCAAGAGATGCCTACAAACAGATCAGAAACACATTAGGAACAGATCAGCAGCAAAGAGTGATGCCGAGGGCACGATCTGCCTTGTTAACCAGGCACTGCTGCAACACTAGCAGCTGCACTCTTGGCCTTCGAGGGAGTCCTGTCCAGCCTCTTTTGGCCAGAACATACAGCATGTAAAGACAGGGGTGGAAAGCTAGACAGGAACACAGCAGGCGTGCACAAGACTGCAAACTCACACGATAAAAGGGAAGCAGGAACAGATATGCAAGCCAGAAAACCTAGCTGAGTGTAATCCTGAAGCTGTCCCCAGATTTGCATGGTCAATACAACTACTGATTTTCCATGCCATCCATACAAGCTACCACCACCCTCTCTGACTTCACTCAGTAACACTGCAATTGGAAGCTCTACCTGTTTGCAGTTCTCCTGCTTTAATTCTTGAATTTGAACTTTAAAAGATTCATTTTCCTTTTGCACATCCTGTTGAAAGAAGAGAGGCAATATATACATTCATGTATACATACAGATACACACTTGCGATACATACACTCCTTAAAAGACAAGGCACTCCTATCAAAGCTTCACCTGCAACTGTTTTACTTGGCTTGCCATTTCTCTCTCTTTTTCTTCCACCACAGCTTTCAACTTCTTCATTTGTTCTTCTTCCCCTTTCAACCTGCAGAGATGGTTTAGAAAGGAATAAAAAGTGTTAAAGCAAGAATTTATGCTGAAAAGGGACAAACACTCTAGCAGGGCCAGTTTTCAGCAGCAGAAGTTCAATACATTTTGTATGCTAGATATAATAATCAGCCAAAAGGAGAGTGCACACACACACAGAAGAAACCATTGCACTATGGCTTCAAACCAAGAAAGCCAACAAAAATACATGCCAGCTGCAACAACATGCATTGCAAACACTTGCCTGCTAAGAACTGGCCTGAAGCAAGCCAAGTCATTTCACATGTCAATCAGCAAACACATTTAGTCATAGCTGATCTCAACAGCTGATCTCCAGAGCCAAAGTGGGAGAGAAGCAACTGATCACCTGAGTAAATCCTGCAAGCCAGATGGCTCTGAAAGTGCCAGGGACAGTCTCTCAAAGGTGAGGCTGCCTTAGGTACCACACAACTGGCTACACAGGAGCCCTGCAGGGAGGGCAGCATATTACAAGAGCTGCATTGAAGACAGAGCCCTTCTTGGCACAGTCTCATACAACCTTCCTCTGACTTAGAGCAGCCAGACAAAGCAGAGTCAAAACAGAGGAAAGTCTGGCAGCATTTCTCCATAAAAAAAGAAGCTGGAGAATTGGCTATTGCATCTCAGACAGAAAATGGCAAACTGTATCTGTTCATTGCTTTTACCGACTCAGCCACAGGCACTTAAATCCACACTCTTTTAAACATGCTAAACAGAAGGAGAAATTATCATGAGACACAAGAAGTAGCAGCAATTTCACTAGTTAGTGGAGCCCTGGGTGATCATTCACTTTTGCAAAGTGTATGAGCACTACTACTTAGGCACGCCAGGCAGGGACGCCAGACGCTTGCTATTATACACGGCAGCAGACGCACTGGCTGGTGTACGTCCATCAGCACTAACAGCTTATTTTAGCAAAGCCCATAAAATTCTTGAAACCAATTCATACATTCCAATTTAAGATAAACGCCAGCACTGAATACATGTTATTCAGCAGGCACTTGCGAAACTGCTACTAAGCACACTCACAGGCTCTCCAGGTCCTGGACTTGGGATGCAGCAGGTACCTGAAAAACAAAGCAGTTCCCAATCTCATTTTGATGGCACAGTAAAGCTTTCAAATTAGCAGCAACTCTCTGTGTGAGCAGGGGCACCACACAGCTTGCAAGATACTTGCCAAGAAATACCAGGAACTTTGCATCACACATCACTCCAAGAATATCTATAAACATGATGCATTTCAGAAGCACAGCTTACACCAAGCATCCCAAACTTCACACTAGCCAACTTCTGTCCATTCCACCTTTCCCCTGGGATAAATGCCTGTCTAGACATCCACCCAAAGTAAAAGCACAACTCAGTTTCTCCCCTTTAACATTGACAAAAATCCAAATTGAGCTAGAATACCACCTTATTGGAAAAATTCTTCCATTAAATAATGCCTGGCTTCAAGGATGTCCAGTTACCTGTTCTCAAGTCCAGTGCAGGAAATGAAAAGCCAAAATATTCCAGCCAGTTGCAACTTCTGCAACAGGTAAAGGCAGGAAGGAATCACAGCAAAGCCTGACCACTTCACGAGGAGCTGCTATGTTCAGTTACAGCAAGAGTTTCTCCATGACCGTGGCCCTACAGAGATGCTATTTCAGTCTGGCAAGGAGGTACCTATGACACAGCTATGATTCTATGAGCTTCAAAGTTTTCAGACCACCAAAGCTACTCATTATGCAGAATATCCTCATGCATAGTATCATCCAGGTTAAGGAAAAGCTCTCAGAACTTGTTACCCATGTAAAACCTGTTTTGGATGAAGACAGTTGAACTAGTGGCTCTCTGCACTGTAGATTAGCAGTTTAGTCAAGTAGGATTTAAAATAGCTCTGTAGGTTGAAGCCAATGCAAACCCTTTGAGAGAGGTTGAGAACAAAACCAACATCTTACAGTTCAACTAAGCAGCACTCTCAAACCACATCCACTCTGCAGGCCGTACCTGTTGGAGCTGTTGCAGGTGCTGTTGTTCTAACTCCTGAATTTTACTGGTCAATTGTGCAATTGTATCCTTCTGACCCTTTGGACAAAAAAAAAGTTTAGAAGTGTAAGTGTAACTTTTCCACAGCCAGAAATACTGCAACAGAACTTATTTCCCTTTAGAGTACCAACAAAGCTTACCTGCAGCCATTCTCCTTTCTTAACAATCTCTTCTTCCTTCTCTTCCAATAAGGCCTCCATGGTTTTCACCTGCTTTTCCTTCCCCTTCAACCTGTACCATTAGACACACATAGACACGCAGCATAAACCCTTGCTCTTTGAACCACCTGAAAAAAGACATTCCATGCTTTGCAGCACGTAACAAAAGCAGCATATGTGATCAAAGGCAGAAACACTATTCACCCGCTAAAAAACAATGTATGAACAATTCCACCTCAGTCTGGGTTAGCAGGAGATGCCCTTGATCAATGTTACTGTTCATCAAGTGAAAGAGACAAATTCTGCCCCATCATATATTGCAGGAATTTCACACACGTGTTCTCCTCATCTGAAAACACTTCATTCCCCCCTGCAGTTGGGATCACGAGGGACTGACAACCGTGGTAGCTCAATTCTCACTCATCCACCCAGCTACAACATAGGTATTACCAAAGTTTGCCATGGTGCCTTGCCTACATTCTTCCATCCTGACTTGAATTTAATCCCTTGTAGTTTAGTTGGGGCTCATGAAACCATGAAGCACTTCATCTTGTTTGCTGTCTCAGTAGATGTGTGCCCTAATTAGAAATACCTGGTCCTGCCTGAGACCAGCATTAACAACCTGGATCAATTCATGCAAAGCAGACACACACATATGCTGTTTTTGTTACATGCTGCAAAGCATAGGGTATTTCTTTTTTCAGATGGATAAAAGAGGCAAGAACATTTTGACTTAAAATAGACTGGAGCAGGGAAGCAAGGGGTGCACAGGGCAGCTCAGACATGTTAACAACTGTACTTACAGAGTCTGAAGTTCTTTGACTTGTGATGTAATCGACACCTAAAGAAAATAATCAGTACTTCAGTTCAATGCACATGGGAAAGACAAATGCTATAAACTACTCTAGGAAGAAAAAGGGGGAAAAAGCCATTAGACATTATTAAAATAGGCACTATTTGTTACAGTTATGTAAGCATAAACATGCCTTTTTTGGTGGGAAAATAAATTATGAGAAGCCAAGTGTCTCCACTATTTACTTTTCCCACATTTAAAGTGTGACTGCCAGAGCAGAGAAGAAACCAGTGCAAATGGGAACACAAGCAGGCCCGCTAGAGCACCCTTCCACCACTGATGATGACAGCCACCTCACTAGCAACTGCAGCTCAAGTCGGAGATCATCCATGGTCATTTAGACCTTTGCACAAGCAAGTGCTTTTTAGACGCTCTCTGCAATGTCAGCACTCCCTTAAATTCCCATTCTGACGCTGAACATGGATTGAAGAAACAAGATTTAGTGGGAATATTTCCATTGAATTTTGTATAAAAGCCTGACAGGGGCTGTGTGTGTAGATACTGGTTGTCCAAACTGCTAGTTTAGTTTAGTCATTTACCACAACATGGCAAGAGTTTCAAACGTTCCCAAAAACCTCTATTCTGCTTGCAGGAGACCAAAAGGTACATAATACACCACCTTTGGAGCAAGCATCTCTCATATGTAGCTTTCTAGAGACAGCAGCTCTAAGTTGCATTTTGTTCTGGGTTCCATGTCAGTTCCAGGGAAGGAAACACACACAAACAATTCCTCCAGTTCCTGGGAATTTGCTTTGGAGGAAAAGCCCAAGACAGAAACACATTCTATGAAGGTTTGCCTAAAAAGGACAAAACTTTATCACTAAGAAAAGAAAAAGGGGGTGACATGTTGGAATGTAGCTAGAAAGACAGAAAAAAGCATAGACCAAAAAAAACAACCCCCACATCAACAAGCAAGCAAACTTCCTGACAGCACGATGGATTAAGCTGCCTACAGAATGGGCTCCCTAGGGAAACGTGGGTTCCCGTTGTTTGGATGCTAGACAGCAAGCATGCCAAAAAAGCCAATACTCCTCCATTTCTGCATTCCTGATAGCTAGAGTAAGCTTACTCTGCTGAGACAGGCTTTCTTTGGATAGCGGAAAGAAAACAGTCTTAAGTTTACCTGGAAACCAGATCCCATTTGGGCCTGTTGTATTGTTCTAGCAACACAGAAAGGCCAAAAGAAGCAGCACCGTCAGCACTTGGGATTTCTGAGTTGCCAGCCCCAAAGGATGTCCCAGGTCTTCGTGCTTACTACAGTGACAGTATGCAATGTGCCCAGCCAGAGCTAATGGTACAATACTTTAAGTTATAGCAATTCTTGCCAAATTTCATACTAAGAGTCCAAAAAGCTCAGGCATCCAGAGGAATAGGGTTTCTGAAGGACAGCAGTAGCTATATTACATATTTATGGCTTTATATCCAAGAATAGTGTTGCTCTACCATTAAAAACTTCCCCTACCCAACAGCATTCACCAGTGAAAAAAAACACACTAAAACAGAATGAGTGAGCAGTGCATCCAAGGCAAGGCTGTTTCACACTTCTGACACTAAGGTGTTTTACCTGTTTTTCCATCTCAAGCTGGGAATTTCCTACTTCTTCTTTCAGAGCCTCTATTTCCTGTGTCAAAGCCTTTTCAATGACAAAACAGACAGGATTGGACAATGGAAACACAAAAACGCCACAAAAATGGATGCTAGAAATTCATCACTATAGAATGCCATGCAGTAACAAATAAATGGTAGTCAGTGGCATAGACCTAGAAAGCAAAGTAGGTATCGCAGAGACAGATACCTGAACAGTCTTCTCCTTGCTTGCTACTTTAAGGATTTCGGCTTGTAGGAGTTCTTCCACTGATTTTATTTTTCCATCCTTCTCATGGATCCTTAAAAAGAGTAGGGGAACAACATTAGCTGGCTGAACAAATGGGCTACTTGAGCAAATACACAAGCTTTGGTTCTGCTACCACATCACCAGCCTCTGGGATCCACAGTGGGACCAAGCAGGAGAAACAAACAGGAGGATTAAGACTGGGAATAGTGCAGAACAAGCTGGCTTTCTATGATCAGTAGTTCACATGCTAAATAGATATTATTAGTGTCCAAAAATGCAAATTTAATGTATCAGTAGTCCCTAGAATGACACACACTTAACTTCAGCCTTCACTGGATATTCCAGCAAAGTATTTATCAACTTCAAATACACACACACACAGAGAACAAACTCACTCCTTTTAGAGTGCCTACTGAAGACAAACAATTATCTGACAATTCAGCGCAATACCTTGTTAGGCTTATGAAGTTAATTGCTTAGCAGAAAAGCAACTGGATTTTCAAAGGGTATTGATCTGACACGACGTGTTTCTGAAGTGATAACACTTCCTGCCACACACACACACTTCATCCAGTTAAAAGCAAATCATTTCAGGGAAGCAAAACACTTGTAGTCATGGAATTAAGACAGACAGAAGTAACAATCAGAAATGAAATCTGAGCAGTAACTTACACTTTCTGGAGTTCTTCCACCAGTGATTGGAAGGAAACCTATTCAAAACAGAGCTTCAACTTAGAAAAACAGAGGAGAGCAAAACTATCTGCAAGCTTTGAGGGGTAAGGCGTAGAGCTTGAGCACTCTGGCACTAGGTAAACTACATAACAGCCTAACAATTTTATTTATCTGGCTGCTCCTGAGAAAATTAACTGTTGGCCTCCAGTTCCTGGCAAATCAGTAATACCAAGTCTACTGCAAGTTCCAGGAAATCAACAGCAAACCTACCCCATCTTTACCAGGAGAGGCTGAGGTTAGGGACAAGCATTTGATCAGCTATCCTTTTCATACAGGCACTACTGTACACCTCTCCACAGTTACTGTGCTTCTCCTCTCCCATTAATGATTTTCTAGAAACTAAGTGCCCTCCCAAGCTGTCCAAGCAGAGCTGGATGTCAAGGAAAAGCACCTCGCGGTCACACATCAAAAACAATATTACTGTGACAGTACCACTGAACAGAGACATAAATAGAAGGGGGTTAAGTCACACCTGCACAAGTGTGGACTAATATTAGAAGGCTCAAATTATTGCCTAACTAAAGCTGATGCAGTATGAGCTGCCTACCAGCCACGCTTGCTGCACTTGGCTTCTGGAAAAAAGCAATCCACGGTCATTTCAGTGCATAGCACACTAACCAACCCAGAACTGCCACTGATTGGAAACTTTACATCTGCCATGTTTCTGACACTTATGCAAAAGTAGTATTTGACAGAAGTATCAGCTTCCAGACCAACACTGTAAGGAAACAGGATGCTTTGCCAACAGGCTTCAAAAGACATCTTCACCTTTTTCCCTTGACTTTTGCAACCACAGCAAGATTCTTTTAGATTTAGTTTAGGTGTAATAAAAGTCTTAGATGAAAAGTACTACCTGCTCTGATTGCTGAATTTGCAGACTTTGAAGTTCTTTTCTCAAGGATGAATTTTCCGTTCGCAGTGCCTTTGAAAGCAGACACACAGATAATGAAAGACTCATTTGTTGGGGAAAAAGTGTTAAGCTTGAATGAAAAGTCATTTCTTAGAGCAAGTGAAAGACTTTGAAAGTCTGAAAGAGACCCCCCCATACCTCTGCAGTAGTTGGAGTTAAAGTATTCAATGGACTAATTATTCATTACGGACAACTCAGAGTGGATTTCAATCTATAAAGGAAGCTAGAATCCAGGGAAACATCACGGTGACATGCTCACGTCTTTGACTGGTTAGTAACCTGACAGTTTGCCAGTGTGCAACCCCTCCCCAGTACAGGGGTGTCAGCGATGCACCTGGAATTTAGCGACATTAAGACAGTGAGCATTGTCTGGGCTATGTCCAGGTAGCCAGGACACAGCTTTCCAGCAAAACCCAGCGGAAAATAGACAGGGATTTTTGTAGTGGCTTTCCAGACTTCTCATCACTAGCTTCATTATAAAGAGAACAGGAAGGAAATACCTTTAGTATCATCCCAGAAGGTGTCACTAGTTTATGATTATTTTAACCTTTCAGATTACCAACTAAGCAAAAAGATGCAAGAGTCCCATTCTGCCACATTTTTACAACACACCCTTTCCTAAAGACAGAGTTGTTGCAGACTAGGCCAAGCATACAGCTCTGGAAATGTATTCACTTTATTCCAAAAGACACCAGGTTCAGATGCTTGCAAAATCTGCTCTAGACAAAGTAGAGAAGCACTTACCGTGCGCCATCAACGCTCATGCTTAGTCTATCTTACCAAAAGGTTTTAACCTTGCCTCCACAAGATGATTTTCCTATTCAAAGGGAATGATCTCAGACTGCACTATGAGTGCTCAAACATACACTTTACACAAGAGCACTTAATCTCTGCTTCCCCATAAAAAGCTAATGGGAGATTTTACCTTCAGCTCCTCCTCTTTATTAGCCACCTGTATGAGTCCTGCCTCAAGCAGCTCTTCAACAGTCTTGATTTTATCATCCCGCTCTCTCATGCTGAGAAATCAAAAGTGTGTGTTAGCAAAAAGACGGTGTAACCTTTGAAGGCAGTTTAGCTATCAACAGCAACATTGCTGCCAGAACTGGATCTTTATTTTAGTCTCCGATTCAAAGGAAAAGTTTCTTACCTTCTTTCCATCTGCTCTAACAAATCTTTGTTCGCCTATAAAAAAAACCAAACACAGGGTGATTGGATCAATAATGGTTTGGGTTTTTAAAATAAGAAATAACTGAAAAGCATCTAGTTAACCAGAAGCTTAGTTACCACACTAATTCAGAAGGGAAAATAAAATAGGGGGAGAACGTCCTCATGGCATGTGTGTCTAATACTGATGCTGGAAAGATGTCAATCTTTCAGGGGAGGTACAGATCCACTCCACATGCCTTCATGATTTTACACTGATGGACTACAGGACTTCTGGTGACAAGGTGTGGGACACAGGATCCCAGTGATCCTAGGGAGCGTCAAGCATGCCAAGCACTGTGCAGCATCTAATCCATAGCAGCCAGCTCAATACCTGAAAAATCTGCCTCTTTTGATCACTTATGGAAACCACAAGCTCCACCCAAGACTCACTCAGCAGAACATTTATGATTTCTCAACAACACATTGTGAGAGACTACATGAGAAACATAAGCCAGCTACCAAAAAAAAAAAATCAACCCCACTATTTCAGACAGGGCACCAAATCAGCCAGACCCAGGGGAATAAGGCTGCAAATCTGGTTCTCCACCAGAAAAAAGGGCTCCAGACAGGGAGTTGCTGGCTAGCAGACACCAGTGCAGAAAATCAAACAGGATTCCTGTCCTGCAAGTCTTCTTCCAGTGTTTCAGGAAGTTTTCTCATTCCACATTGGTACTAAGTCACATGTGTTCACTAGAGCTCTCCCCGGCAACACTTGTAAAGGAGATGGGGCTGAGCGACACAATAGCTTTAAGCCTGCAGCATCCTGTGTGAGTACCAGTCAGACTGGCTGCAGCAGGTGTGCCATGTACAAAAATATAGAAGATGAGGGACAGAAGACATCACAACATAAATAGTTTTTCATTCCATGGGTCTGTTCTTTGTTTACTACTAGTTTGAGAATTCATTCCAGGATAGAAGAAAACAAGTAGGGCAAAGATCTTACTCTGGTCTCTCCACAGTCCAGTAAGAGCCCTCTCTCCTGGAAGGGCAGGTTGTTCTTTTTCTTTATTCCAAAAAAAAAAATTGCCAATAAAAGTGGAGAGGCTGCAGAAATAAGTTCTTGCTTGTGTTAAGCTAGCATTCTTCAGGAAAGGAAGAAAATCCACATTAGGTTTGGACAATCCTGACCAGGTCTAGAAGACAGTCAAAACTTCCTTACTTGAACCCTCCACGGAAGAGGAGTTGCCTGTCAAAGCAACAAGCTTTGACACAAACCAGCTCAGCCTAGGGCCAGCTTAAGAAAAAAAATACTTAAGAAGTTAAAAAGAACACAAGATATTTGATAAAAACCTCAGCGAACACTGGCTATACCTGCTCAGACAGGAGAGTCTGCAGCTTCTCAACTTCAGCCTGCAGAGTTACGTTTTGATCCTTGAGAACCTGGAAGGAAATTTAAACATTATATCAGTTCAGAACTGCGAATCCCAACTACAGCATTGTCATTATGGCAATGAAGTAACTGAATAGCACAGAAGTCATTACAGTGAGTTCTTTGGAAGCTGCAAGACTACAAAGAGTCCTTTCCCCTTCTTTCTTGCTTTTCTGTATTAATACTTTTATCCTTATGTTCCCATGAGAAATTCAGATGTTACCACCTTTACTCCCTGGCAGAGAATCAGACAGTACCAAGTATGAGAGGCAAGAGAAACTGCATTTTCCTCCTAAAGCACTATCAGCATTATGTCATAATTTGATAGCTGCCTCTTACAAAACACTCATCTGGCAAAGCAAATTGTCCAGGATCACATCTCTAGTTCTCCTCAGCTGCCTTAACACCGAGGATGCACAGCAAGGAACTGGCAATCCAGCAGAGAGGTTTGCACAGCTCCCACACTTTGGTCTGACTGCAGGCTGGAAAGAGGCGAATTGGGAAGACAAACAGCCGTACCACAGACCTTGCCTCCCCTCCAACATTCCTGC
>NW_010527466.1:39087-52275 GCF_000687285.1 Phaethon lepturus
CAGCCCTTAACTGACAGGCTGCCTGTCCGGGTTCCTCACATGTATTTTAAAATCATCCTCTATTATTGCTTTTTGCTTTACAAAGTCTTTTTAAAGACTTGTTTGGTGCTTTACATAAGTAAAAAGTAAAATTTACTTTACATAAGTAAAAAAAGAGACTTGATCTGTGCTTCAGACCTTACAGGGACAACACAAGCAGGAAGGGACAGCAATGACAAGGATTAAAAGAATTGCTGTTATTTGAACCTGGCTTTTCCCTTTTCCATGTGCATGGGGAAAAAAGCAGCACTTCCTCAGATGGAAGCACTTAGTACAGAGTTGGTCTGGCTTATGTTTGGGATCAAAGACAGGAAGAAGAGACTAGAAGGGCATACAATATTCACGCTGAGAGCGACTACGGATTTCCACAGTATCACGATGACAATTCTCTCATTCAGTTCTCTATTCACTTCCCAAGAACTGCTAGAATTGCCTCCAGATGATTTTTGCCATTACTTAGCACTGAGTTGATCCGTAAGACCTCTAAGGCCTTTTTCCTGGGTAACAGTTACTACAGAAACCATCACACTAAAGGAAGTTCAGATTATTGCTCCTTTTAGTCATTTTTACCACTTCACCTGCCATTTTAAAATGTTCCACCATGCTGAAAGCTCTAAGTGTCACTAACTTGAGACTTGCTGACTTATTCAAGCCTGTCACCTCTTCCTACTTCCCTTTCCAGACCATTTATGCACCCATTAGCCAGCACACACTGAAGATTCAGTTGACAGTTTTATTACCAAAAAAAAAAATCAACTGAAGTTATACTTTGTTTCCTCTTCTATTAATTGAACAAACTTCTTCCCTCTTATTCTCTGGCAGCTTAGAGAAACTAGAGTCTTCCAAGGGACTCTCATCAAAACTTCTTTGGAAGTGCCGCTTTAATACATGAATCAAGTTTACTACCTGCTCGATAACACCTTCTAAAGAGCTCCAGGAGACTCGAGGCATAGCTTCCCCTACAAAAGCATGCTGCCTCTGCCACTAACCCATCCACTCCATTCCTCACTGGCAAACCTACCAACTTGACATAATATTATGAGATTCAGAGTGAGCGACCTTTCACCAGAAACATCAGAAGAGCAGCAGTACCCACCATGGGCTTTAAAGGAGTCAAAAAGATGGAGTCATCACCTTTCTTGGGAAGCAGGTCTATTTTTAACAGCTGAAGTTCATAACAAAAAGCCTAGGGTGGCAGAGGGCAAGGAGTTAAGTTGCTCTCTGGGCATGCCATCTAGAAACAAATATCAGCTTTGCTATGCAGACCTCAGATGTAAGAACTAAAAGCTTCAGCAATTTAGCTACAGCCTTATGAAAGGAAAAATAAGCATTTTTACACCTACCTTGACAGAAAAAAAAAAGACCTGACAACATGATAATCCAAGCAAAGGCTCACAGCAAGGCTTTGAAAGTCCTATTAGAAGGTGGAACGCAGGAAAACTGCAATAGCTTTTACTGAACAACCTCCTCTTCCAGATTTCAAAGACCTCACTCCTCACAACTGCAGACACAGCACTTGTGTTACCCCATCTCTTACTCTACTGTACAGTCTGTTACTACTACTGTGACGTCCCACATTACAGTATTGTTTGCAAGACAAGAGGAATTTACCTTAAGACCCAAAAGTCAGTTTTCTTTTACAAATCAACATTCAATTGTATGAACCACTCTGCAACCTCTGAAGTCTGGAAAATTTACTGTAAATAAGCACAAGAATAGCTACTCTGTATCTTACCTTGAATTCTTCTTTTGTGTTTGAAATCTGAGCAAGTTCTTCTCGAAGCTGATCTTCAAGAGTTCTTATTTTGTCATCTTTGATGTGAATGCTGAGACACAGCAGAACAGTTAAATACGTTGCCTCATCCAAGTCTTACAAAAACCATTGATTCAAAAGAACATAGAAGACTGACAAACATTGTTTATCAAATCCCAGAGCTATTTACCTTTTCTGCATCCTTTCCAGCTCATGTGCTGCAGTAGCCTAGATATAAAGAGGATTAACACAGATTTAGGATACATCACGTGATTCAATCAACCTTTCATTCTACAATATTAAAAAGCTAGAACAAGTCAGTTGGCCTCTCAGCACATGACTGACCAGCAAGACTGAAAGGGGTAAGCTTGTCTTCATGACTTTTACGACACAGATATATACCAGGCAAGCATGCAATTACGCAAAGGGCAGAAGATCTCCAAGAGATTCATTTGACAACCAGGATTATCTCTAATTAAACACTTCATTTCCACCTCTGTAATGAACAGGCCACATAGCAGTAACAGAGGGACAGCATTTTGTTTGATTCTAAAAAGACATCTATGGTGAGGCAGGGGTGGTTGTATGCTTTTGGCATTTAGAGGGATGCTTACGACCCTTGTAGGCAAGTGCCAGGACTGCATATTCAAGCACAGTTGTGTTCACTCCTTAAGTGTCCTACACTCTGCATGCCTGCAAATCTAAACTAACCAAGCAAATTGCTCCAGTAACTTGGATATCAAAGTAAGAAATATTTCACTGGTGAAGGAAGGATAAGAAGTAGGCCTCCCACCAGCTATAAAAAAACTCCAGGGAATCACATATTAGTCCCCACTCAGTAGCCTCACACCTTTAATGTGCTTAAGCACAGCTCATTTAAAGCCAACAGATCTACATTTGCATTTATGACAGAATAGGTAGCTTTAAGAGAGTAAAATTAAGTATTTAATGAAACAATTATTTTACCTGTTCATTTGTCAGAGCCTGTAACTTCTGTACTTCTGATTTCAGGGATAGGTTCATGTTCTGTAAGACCTGAAGAAAGAAGAAAAAGAAATGTATTTGCACTTTGCATAGAGACGATATTTCTGGTAAGTTCACTCTCCAGTGCAAAGTATTTCAGGTTACTTTTTGAAGGACTCTAAAGGTAATGGCAAGGAAAAAACCTCAAGCTTTCTTACCAACAGCTTCCCAGCAACAAGCATTGGCCTTGCCTAGAAGAATAAAAGTCAGCAGACTTGTAGCCGAAGAGCTGTTTCTAGACCCAAAGGCAGCAGCCTTGTGAGCTTCATTTTGTACGTGCAGCGAACAAACCTCTCCCCGTATCAACTGGCATTTGCACATGCCTTTATTATACCTTGAGCTCTTCCTCCTTGCTGGTTAAGTTGGCATGTTCGTTCCCTAATGAGTCCTCCATCTGCTTTATCTGTTTCTCCTTTTCCGCAATCCTGTACAAATGAGAAGTGATGAAATATCAGTACTAAAAGGTCTTGGATAAAAGTGGTACATGAAGCATTAGGCTAACTACAAAATACATGCTGGCCTTTAAGTCCAGCTCCTACTCTGCATCCTGCTGACAGTACACTTTGGGTCCAAAAGCTTTTCCGTCTGTTTTAAATGCTGTTTGCTTGCCAAAAATTTATGATACATTCTCTACCTCTGAAACACAGCAACTATCCCATCTCCCAAAGGGAGAAATCTCCTGGCACAGCCATATAGTCCAAATATTAACAATTCTCATGGTCACGCACATTCCTGCACGCTGCACTGCATTTACCATGCACATAGACAGTAGTAAACAAGAGGAGACATTGCCTTCTGTGTAGCACAGAGCCATGTACAATGGACTCCAAACCTGAGGCTAGACACGGAAGGGAAATCCGCAGGAAGCCGTTTCCCAGCTCCCAAGTCAATCTCATGGTGAGAAGTTAAAAGCATAGACAGCAACATTTCCTTCACCAGTCCCTCCCATACACACTGCACGTGCGTGGAGAAAAGGTGGCATGAATTAAAAGCCAGTAACACCTCCCAAATACCAGAGGAAATGAATGCTCACACTTTGTGTAGTTCTTCTGCCAGGACCGAAGCTGAGGTCTGCAGAAGGGAAAAAAAAAAAATAGCTGAAAGTAAACCAAGTCAAAGAATCATCATCTACAGTAAGCCAGGAATAGCATTTGTAAGATTTGTCTAGTTACTTTAAACTGGCACAGGACACTTCCAACTATTTCCTGGCTAAGGAACATTGAAGGAATACCAGCACATACTAATGTCCCTTTGGCCTAAGGCAACATGAAAGGAAAAAAAGAACCATCTTCTTTGCCCTTTACCAGATTCAAACAAGCCAGGGGATCACCAGCACTTGTCTCCCAAGGATTAAGTGCTCTACAGGACATTCTGCTGACAAACCACTCAAATTTAAAAAAGAAAACCCTGCACAGCACATCAGGACTCATATGAGGAACAGAAACAGCAGCATAAAAATCAGCAAGTGGCATTCTTCCCTCCCAGAAAAAGCCTATTCCTATGTAGTCACCCACAACGGGGCAGGAGAGACCTATCACACCGGTTATCAAGGCATCAAGGGACCTCTGCAGATTGTTTCACATCCAGTTTGATTGCAGCTGTGGCAGAACTTCATGTTCATGTGTGCTTCAGATACATGATTTTCCTTATCCAGCCTTACCCTCCCTCAAAATCCTGGATCTCTCAGAGATTGTACCCCTGGGACCCTATAGCAATTCCTATACTGCCTTATCCAGATCATACTGTAGAGAACAGCATTAGAGAAAAAGAAATAAATAAAAGGCAACAAATAGTTCTAGTCCCAGAGGGTCATCTTAATGACCAAAACAGTTTCATCAACACTGATGTCCAGAGCAGTATCCAGTCCAACCTCGCTTCCCCAAAGTGCTATTTTCACATCCAGTGTCCATGTGGAACTTTCCCCATGTGTGGGAAAGCATACACCTCCTTCCAACAGCCTCTCTCTCTGTGTAACCCAGAGCTAAAAAGTAAAACTTCCGCAGGGATTTATCTTCAAAGTCCTTTTAAAGGACTGGGAGTAGGTCATGAAGATGTTGTAAATCTTCCTTCACTACTCTCCCCACCCAATGTCTTAGAGCACTTCAAGCAAAGCCAGATGACATGTTTTCTGATGTCAAATTTAATCAGACTACATCAAGTATGTCCATAATGAAAAGTACACAGCCAAGCACACAGGAACAGTCTCCACTCTCGTGCCCACAGAAGTTATGGCCTTTCTAAGCTGATTTCTGTGACCTAGCTCTACATGGAAGCAACTTCAGTGACACTGCGGTTTCATATAGTGTTTACAACAGAAATCATTTCAAGGAAACTAGTCAAACTAAAATTTTAGAGATCAAAAGAATTGATAAAGGCATTGTGCAGGCTTGAGGTTTTCTAGTTTTGTTTTTTTTTTTTCTTCTGCACAAAAATCAGCACTGGAATGAACAACCAGCTTTATATAGGAGCTACCATAGGACACTGTTCCTCAACATAAAAGATGTTGTGCATCCCTGATGCACAAGGAAAAAGTATGATCAGGCGGTTCACAGGAGGACTGCAAAAAGATCGAAGAACCACAAGACAGAGTTGTACACATGCAAAGCTACAGAAAACAAAAATGTATTCTAACTTTTGATTATAAATGAAAGCCATTACAGGAGGAAATAAGTGGACTGTTTCCCCCAAAAGGGCAGCAGAAGCTTAAGTTTTAAACCAGTTTGTGAAACTTTAGAAAAGACGACGCTAACAAGTCTTTGCTTTCAGCATTACATACCATATATCCAGCTACAAAAAAAAAAAAAAATCTGACTTCCATTAGAAGTTCACAATTTATGACTACAAAAGAAAGTCTGAGAACATGCTGTACCTGGGCTGCCATTTGTGAATGAAACTTCTGAAGCTGAGCATTCAAAGCATCATTCTGCTCTATCAGCTCCTTGTAAGAGAGCACAGAAAGAAAAGCAGGCTGAGATCTGCAGCTAGTCAACTTTTGCTAGGATTAGCTCTTAGCCATGATTATGTTAGTAAGAACAGTTAAGCATTTACATGTCAGACACTTTTCAAAGACACCATTTCTCCCCCCCACTAAGATCAACCAGTTTGAATGGAAGTATAAGAACCTGTTCCGTATCAAGAGAAAAATATTCCCTGCCCCACCGTATGCCATTTAGTTTCCCTGAAGCCCCCAAGAGCTATGTCCACACTGCCTCTCACCACCTGATGCCGGGAGAAGAGAGAGAACCCCAGAAGAGCTCACACATGCATTAAAGGTACATGGCTGCTCTTCCAGGGTGTTCCGCAGACCATGGCATCATTTCACAGCTTCGGAAATTGCCTGGGTCAGCACATTTTCTTGACTTGCCTGGAGTGCTTCTCAGGTCTGAGACAGCCCCAGACCTCCTCACAGCACCACTCATTACAGGTCTCTCTTCAGAAGTTGCCAGACGATAGACTGGCACACAGTTTTCTCATTTTTCATTCAGTGGGAAAGCTTTACTAAAGCAGCATTTCACAGACATTACTGTGTTTCCATAAGCACAAAGTGGGAGGGGAAAAAAACAAACCCTTAAGATACTTGAGCAATACTACCTGCACCTGCATTTGCATGGAGTCCTCCGCAGTAGCTCTCTTTTGCTCAGCCTCCATTAACTGCAACATCCTCTGCTCCAGCTGCTGTTTTGACACCATTGTATCAGTAAGTTTACTGTGCAAGCTCTGGATTTCATTGTCTTTGGCCACAAGCTTATTCTGCACATCTGTAGCAGAAATGTCAGGATTTTAATTCAGAAATAAATATTTAACTCTGGGGGAAATAATTTTCACTGTAAACAGTGAAGCTGATTAGAAGCCTCATTCCAGCAAGCCAAGGTTCATCTCTCATCAGCATTCAAACTAACTGGTATCACAACGTACTATTTCCCCAAGGTGCTGAAGCAGTACTGACTTCACCTGAGCTTTAGGCCACTTACTCAGTAATGCCCCCACCACCATCCTTTTTTTTTTTCCAACAAATGGCAATAGCCAAATCAATGCTTACTGCAGTATTTGGGAATTTTCTGTTACACAGGTATTTTGTGACACGTGCCTTGTTGTGCTGCTTCGTGTTCTGCTGTTCTTTTCCTGAGATAAGCTTGGATTTCTTCCCATCTTCTCTCCGCTTCCTGCTGCTGGACCTTCACATTGAAGAGAGAGTTGGTGAAAAGAAGTCTAACCTTTAATTTATTTTTTAAACATTCAGAGTGCATCTCTTCAGTGCTATTCCCAAAACATATGGCAGTAAAGTAATATTGTTTCTTTTTTCCATTAGGGCACATCAGAGAGGCAGAGTGCCCTGTAATCCTCCTCCTGGAGTAGTTTAGCCTATTAATTTAAAAGGCAAATTTTGAACAGGATTTCATTATAGGCTCTTCACAGGATGGTTTCTGTAATGTTAAAGTGTAGCATCTTTGCCCTGCAAGTTCAGAATTAACACTAGAAGCCAGACTAGCCATGCATCACATGAATCTGCACTGAGTAATTAAAACATGTCTCCACTCTAGGTACTAAGTCTCCACCTGCCATGGCTAGAGGCAGGGAGAACTTTCGGTAACTAAGACTTAATTGCAAATATGAAAAAAGTAATGAGCTCTGGACTGGCATTCTCACCCAAAAACACTAGGTTTCTCTTCTTAAAAAAAATTAATACAAAAGACTTTTTTTTCCAAAGAAAAAAGATGCATCCAGAAGCCAGCCCATTTACATTTTAACCCTTAAAAAAGTATACTTATTTAAAAATTTAAACATACTTTTAAGCAAAAGCATGAAGTTTCAAATAAAACACACAAGGACAATGCTATCTGGATGAATGATCCCAAAGCACCAAACCTTGATAGAACTGTAAGGCCTTACACACAACTCAACAAGCAAAGAAAACCCAAGTCACCTTTAGCTGAGCAACTGCCTGCTCTGCGTTCTTCTTCTGGAGCTCCTCTTGCTGCAGCTTACTGCTCTTCTCTCCCAGCTCATTCACCAGCCTAGCATAATCCTGGCGCAGTTTGTTCAGTTCAGCCGCCTGCCTGAGAATAAACATTTTCACAGATTTTTTTTTTTTTTTTTTAGACACAAGAAGCACTGGCCATAACAACAGCTACTCAAATATCAACACCAAGTCCTATATTTGCAGCCAGAGGG
Organism: Phaethon lepturus; assembly: GCF_000687285.1. Taxonomy (NCBI): domain Eukaryota; kingdom Metazoa; phylum Chordata; class Aves; order Phaethontiformes; family Phaethontidae; genus Phaethon; species Phaethon lepturus. Next base: position 47,075 of record NW_010527466.1, read on the forward strand.
TTGTATTGGGCAGGGTTTTTTCGCCACACTGCTGCATCCTAGGAAAAGGATGAGGCTCAGGTACTCTTGGCCATCAGCACAGCAGCTTCAACCCACTCAGGAAAAAAAATTCAGCAATAAGCCACAAGCATCAGTTACTTTAAAACATTTGCAAGCTGATGGGCATAATTTGGACAGGCTTATATAAACTAAAGAGGCTCAGCGTAAGGAAAGGTCTCGCATCGAAATTCACATTGCTTTCCTCTTCCCACAAAGGATTATTGATCTCAGACTTACTCAAGACTATTCCTCGTGGACTACTAAACAGCACGTATCTCTTCGGACTATATGTTACCTTCACAAGTTAATAGATAAGTCAAGGCCAGGAGGCATCTGATGCACTCTCTCACTTCGGGAGAGAAAATGCATTTGAATAGCCCAAGGGAAGAATTTTAGAAGGCTCCCCTTTGTGTCTAAGCAAATAAAAAGCATTTTATTAAGGACTGTTTGAGATAAGTTTGAGATAACTCTTTAAGAGATAATGCTGCTCCATTTCTGTGAACAGGACACCTAAAAATCAGGGTAGCAGTACCCTTCTCCAAGCACTCGTTACATCAACCTGCCCCAGGACACGTGCAGGGAAGAGAACATACGTCTACTGAGCTTCGCTCCGCAGTGCAGAAGCTGTTAACAGAAAAATCCATATAGAAGCAGCATCCTGGCAATAGCATAGCCAGAAAAGGAAGATACAGAGCCCTTTCCAAGCCTTGACAGTGGTTTTGACATTTTAGTCTCCAACAGTAACAAATACCTGACAGTATATAAAGTGCCAGTTTTGCTTTCTACAGGCAGAAGCCCACTGGCAGCAATTCACCCATCTGACTATGCACCTCACCAGGGTGCTCAGCTTTTACCACAGTATACACAATCCTACCTGCCAGCTCAGGGGCAGCTTACATCATAACTCACAAAAGACAAAACCTTGAGATGCCTTTACATTTCTCCAAACACTTGCCACACCAACCGATAAATCCAAGTGCCACTCCAGTGGTACCACTAACTGCAGCGTATTGGTATTTTTTCTTATTGCAAGACTGATTTATACCTTTAGTGCTGTTCTCTCAGGAGGCGGCATCAGCACCTCTCCTAAAGCCCAGGGGAAAGGACACATACCCTGCCAAAAACACCAACTGTGGCTGAGCACTTCTGCTCTTTCTGTTAAAGCCTCAGCACCCGCACTCCAAAAGCTCAGGCTTCAAATTGGTAAGAGACAGTAATTTTTTTGAAAGCCTTGGCTCAATGCAAATACAAATAGTTACCGCCCCACCCCAAAATCACTGTGTTCCTAGATTAACCACAAATTCAGAGGCAGCCAAGGAGATGGAAACAAAAGGAGCAAAAGCCAGAAAAGCTCTTCAGGGAAGGCTTAGAAACACACAGAGCACCGAGTAGCTGCTAACATACTTGCTCTCCATTTGATTGGTAGAAGTACTGACAGCATCTCTCAGGATACCGTTTTCCTGCTTCAGGTGGCTTATTTCTGCCTCCATCTGCTCACGGAGTTGCTGGAACTGATGGGGGGGAAAAAAAAAAATCAGTTCTGAAAAGATTAAGGAGAAGTAAAAGTCTAATAACATGTAACAGTAGATAAGATATCACCATAGTTTAAGTAAATAAAACTATATGGATTTTTTGGCCAGGGTCAACTTTACCTCCTTCCTCACACACCCACTCTTCAATTAAATTGTGCAATTCAGACAATCTTGCTCAAATAAAAGCACCAGTTTCTTTTTATACCAGTGTACCAACCTGTGCAGCAAGGCAATTTTTCATTTTTAAATAGTACACAAGTAGTACTTAGGATACTAATTGCTCAGTCATATAACTTTAGATACTTGTCAATAACTGGATATCAATAAGTTATTTTTCCAAAAGGAAATAAAATAAATGCACCATGAATTAACAGTAGAAGTTTATAAAGCCTTTAAACAAAGCAGAAAAAGTATGAAATAACAATACACAGATTATAGCATGTAAACTGCAAAAGGCTAGTCCTCATGTAATATCCTGAAGTCAAGCTTACAAAATAGATCCTTTATTTAGGCAATAATATGCTTTGATTGCACGTTCAACATGGTTCCAAACCCAGGCAGAAAGAAGCTCCGATAATCCAAAGTTGCTTCAGAATAGTGCAAACAAAATCATGACAGGATTCAATGTAAAAAAATGGACTCTGTATATGCAGACAACAGCACAGCTGGTCTTACAGCCCAACAGCCTGCTCTGAAAATCCTCAAGCACATACAGCTACAGTACCTTCTTCCCCTACCAGTGCCAGTTTGAAGATATGGCTGACACCATTTCCGAGACACAGTTTCATCGAATGGCTGAGTCACCAATGAGGATTTTGTAAGCAAAAATATCCAAACAGATGTGTAACAACCACAGCAGGAGACAGCAGCTCCTTGTAGGGCAGCCACCTCCAGCTCAGCACCAACAGATGTAACACCTGTTCCTGGGTTTTCCCCTCCAAATTTTTTATACAAGATCCCAAAAGAAGCCCATATAACTGGAAGCTTGGACAATTTTCAGCTTCTCTGAAAGATGAAAATGCTACAGCCCATCAGCAGGGGGAGCACAACCAGAGCACTGGTTCCTCTGCACGTCTTTTCTCCAGCTTTGCCTGCAACGGCAGTGTTTGCAAAAGCCACCCAGTCACGCCCAGATCTCTTTCACCCTCCCCAGCCAGCAGTAAGACCCTCTCGTTATGCAGTTTTCTATAGAGGTTCAAAGGAAGCTGTCTCTGCTCAGGAGAACATAGTTCGGCTCCAAAACTGCAGAGATGCTACTCTCCGAAGTACCGAGACAGAAGATAGAGTATTAAAGCTGGAAAGTTTACATATGCTGGGCTTGATGCTGTGACATTTATATAGGGAAAAAAACTAGAATATGAAAACTAAGTGTCAAGTTATTATAAGATGTGCCATTTTTCTTAGAAAACTTTAACTCAAACCTTTTAATCTGATGAAACAAACTGTTCTGATGTCACCCCATTATAATACAACTATCAGGAGAGAGTAACAAGGGTCTTAAAAAAATGCAAGTGTTGGCTCTTCAAATGTTTTTAGCAAAGCACTCTCACAGGCAATGGTATTTTTTGCATATTATGCTATGTTGTCACTCTGTCCTATAATTTAAAAAATTATATTTATCAGCTGGTAAATGATCAGCAGCATTAGTGTCTCTCAAGTTGAGTAGTTCAATTAGATTTTCCACTTTAATTGAATAACATTTCAGCAGAATGCCACGAAAGAAAAGTAACTAGATCAGATGCAGGCAGTCTAGGGAGCACTGGTCTTTTACGATTACAAGTCACCGATGAGAACACCTTGTCTTTCTTTTAAGTCAGGAAACCACCACAAAGTTTCCCATCCTCATGCACAGGTGTTACACCACCAGCTACCAGCACACTGCATTCAAGGCTCAGGGTAACTAGTAAAGCCAATTCGTCTGAGCAAACAACAAACACTGCACTCCGGCTAAAGCAATGATTTCTCGGCACTGATCTGCTTGTGCATGAACATCAACTCAAACAGTTTTGGTAAAGCATTTACCTTTATCTTCATCTGCTGAGATTCCTGGTAGCTAACATGTATTTTACTCTGAAAAGTGCCATGCTCCTTTTCTAGCGTGTTGATGCGCTCTCGCATTTTTGCTGTAAGCAAGCCGTTTCTCTCCTTTTCTGCAACCAGCTCCTTGGGTGGGAATGAAAGGAAAAAGAGAAAGCTCTAGAGTCTAACAGTCAGTGTTTTAGGGTAACTAAAAGTACAGCAAGCATTCATCAAACCAAAGTCAGCATCAATCTTCACTCAGAGAAATTACAGCATCAAACCTGACCAAACCTCAAGCACCTTTATGAGGTTTTAGAATCAGCATATTTTTACATTTATTAAAAAAGTTATCATCAGTTTAAACACTGGTCTTCTGTTGTCTCAGAAGAGCTGGAGTCTTATTTCTATCAAGCTTGGCCAAATTACAGTCCTAACAATTAAAACCACAAATATCACACAGGACAGAAGTCAGATTTTCATCCCAAATTTAGCAAAACGGAAGAACATAGGTAAAGAACTGTAGCAAGACAACAGAGCATTTTAGAGCAAATAATTGCTTTGTAGCAGGTTGCAAAGCCAACAGTTTTGCCAGAGGAGAAAGGCTGTTAGAACCCAGCAACAGCCAGAGAAGCCCTGAATCCCACCAGCATGATGCCATATTATAGCTTTCAAATGAAAATGCACATTGCTATTTAGATTAATCATTTATTAGCCAGTAATTCAACCCAGACACCCGAGAAATCCATAGAGTTGATCCTCTGCAATATAAATGCACTTGCTGTAGTAAGCAAAAACATTAAGTGCAGCTTTTAGCAAGCTCCCATCACAGAACGAGGCATTTGTACCATCTAAGTTTCAGGTGTCTCCAGCTACACAGCACAGCATGCAGCTCCTTACAGTGCCAGGGAGCCTTGACACATAATTTAAGTGCTCGAAATTATTATCCTTAATACCCTCCATCTCTTCAGAGTAATTATAGCTTTCTTCTACATTTTAATTTAAATAAAAGCTAGTCTCTTTTAGATCCAATTTACTAGCTTCAGGAGACTGTTCCCCCTGAATGAAGTGACATAAGTTCCCAAGCCCATGTTTGCGGAGGCATTTAGGAACTTGAGTCACATCAAAAGTTTTAAGTTGCTTCTGCAAATACAGTATAAACAGCTTCACACAAAGCTTTCTCCATGTTATATTTGCATCTGCTAAGATGCAACAAAAAGAAGGGCAGCAGGACATATTGCAGCTTCCTTCTACCCCTCCACCAATTCCACCAGCCACCTGCAGTCCTCACCAACCCAGCTATGCTGTCAAGGCAGTGCCAGAGATCCTGGGCAGATTAACTTTCACCTAGCTTGTGTTTTGCCAAATACCTCTTAGGTCAGGCACCTCCTACTGTCATTTATCCTCTCCAATTATCATCTTTATCAACAACCCTGCAGGAACGTCTCTGCACCTTAAAGTCCCCCCATAGCTTTTGGCAGTATTTTCAGAGAAACACATTAATTACAAGAGCTAATTCTGTTAGTCAAGCTGAGCTTTTCCCTTCTTTAGGCTGATACTTTAGCACTGTGGCAACTTTGCTTTTAGCCGTTTTCTCCCCACTTTCAGGAATGC
>NW_010527466.1:52306-59750 GCF_000687285.1 Phaethon lepturus
CTTCTCTGTTCCCTCCCCCAATCCAGACAGCAAAAACCCCAATGACCCCCACTTCTCCGCAGCTCCCACCTTGCCTTCACAAGCACCACTTTGCAGACGTTTTTTCCCAGCCGCATCTACTTCAGCAGCAGCAGATACCTCCCCGCTTTCAGCCTGCAATCCTGAGCCAGTTTCTTTTTTCCACCCCCAAACACATGACAAGTGCTTTCTCCCTACAGTTACATATCAACTATCCCAAACTTCTTGATCCCACCTGCAAATACACACCTACCTGTGCCTTGCTAGGAGCTCACACAACACCCACTCCCTTCTCCCCTTCTCATCTGCCAAGGCTCCCAACTACCATGTCCTCTGGCCACTCTGTTCCCATCTTTAGCCACCCAGCTTTCTGTGTCCAACTACTGTCCCACAACACAACCTTCCTGAGCTTAATGCCTTTGTGCTTCCAAACCAGCCAAAAACGTAAGAATCCCCCCTCCAAGCATTTCCAATGCACTCCATATCTGCCTAATTATTTGTTCTACCATAATTGCTTTCCTCTGAAACATTCATAAAAAGAAGTTTCATGAACTAGTCTTGACAGTGGTGCATCAGCATGCCTGTAAGCCATCAGAGCTGCAACTCAAACGGTTAAGCAGGCAGTCCACACTTTCTGTAGCTTCCTTCTTGAAGAAAACTGATGATTGCTGCGTCTAGAAGCAGACAAGCATGTGAATGCTGAAGTATCAAATTAAAACTGCAATGCAGAAAAGGTGTTTAATATTTGCACCCACAAAACTATATTAGGCTCATGAAGGAAGTGCTTTTAAAGCAACCTTTTGAAATGAAAAATAGTCTCAGCTTAAAAGTCTCAGCAAATGAGCTCTCGGGAAGAAGTACTGGAAAATAACTCTGCATAAATACATTGATAACATCATAAAACCAAACATAGCATCTTGGTAAGCTTTCCCAACACAAAAAATTCCACCTTTCAATTTATACTAAGCTCAGTAAACCAGCATTTGCTGGCTGCTAGTCCGACAAGCCCCTGCTCCTCTCCCACAACTCTCTAGGCGCATGTGCCTCTCTATATTTACCTGGGTGAGCTGCTTGCACTGTTCCTTTGCAACGGCTGCCTCCTCCTTCATCGCAGCGAGCATTTTCTCTTTGTCTTGTAGCTGATGTACAGCTGCAGCCGACTCAGCCTTGCTAGCCTGCAGCAAAAGTACATTAAAATGATCATACATGCCAGAAGTACTTGCAAAGCACACTAGCAAACAGCAAGCTTGAAAGGCAGAAACACCTCCTCCTGCCCCCAAATTGTCCGTCTGCACAGCGTACATGGCACCACCAGTACCAATTCCACTGTTAATGGATCCTGCAGCGCCAATTTCATTAGAGGAGAGAATGCATTTTCGAACACACTGAAACCGGTTGAGAGAATAAATGGGCTCTTAAGGTGCTTCCGCATTGGAAGAGAGCCACAGTGGTGGCACTGGGGAAAAAAAAAGAACAGCCATTAAGAGAAATAAAGGAAAAAGGCGCAGAGATGCTGAATCATTCAATAATCACGGTTGGAAGAGACTTCCAAGATCACCTGGTCCAACCCACACTCAAAGCAGGTATAATCCAACAAACGTAATCTCTTGAAATGTCTCACTACAAAGGGAAAAAGGGAATGCTGATCTGGTCTCTCCTTCCACTTCATGGGAGAGCCTCCAGTTGACATAATTACGTTTCTGCTGGCACACTGACACACAACATTTGAGAGCTACTACAGGGAACAGAACTAGAGGAAAGATCCCCACGGTCCTGCCACTTGTATACCTGTTTGAAAGTGCAGTAACTGCAGTAAAGGGGCAAACCTTCCAAATGTTCACACAATGAAGTCTGATAACTGAAGCAGAGAAGTGTCAGTCGCATAAATGCACTCAGCATTTGTTTGGAAGTTCTCCTTCAGTGGTATTGTGTATGAATGCAGTACAAAACACACTGTCAATGTCTTGCATAAGCTACAGATAGGAAAATACTCACATTTCCATCTACAGAAACCTAGATCTTTTGGTTGTATAAAAACGCAGGAACCCACTTTGATCCTAGAGGTATCGCTTTAACACCAAACCTCCCTTTAAAAGAAAAACTACAGAAGCAAGCCGGCTGCTGTTCTGAATAAAACAGGTAATACCATTGCAAGTGTACCACTATCGGCTTTTCAGTCAAGCACTGAAACAGGGGCCCAGAAAGAATGTGAAGTCTCTGTCCTTGGAGGTTTTCAAGTTCCAGCTGGAAAAATCCCTGAGCAACTTGCTCCAAATTCACTGTTGACCTTGTTTTGAGCAGGCGGTTGGACTGCATGACCCTCCTGAAGTCTCTTTCAACCTAAACTATGTGATATGCTACTACATTGCGTTAACTGAATTGACACACATCCCGTTCCGCATTTCTGGTTTGGTACTATATCCACAGAAGATTACAGAAATGCAAGACTTCAAGTGTGAAAAACAGGATGTTACAAGCACAAAATGACAATCATAATGAGTCATGGGAGGGAGGAGTAGATATTTTTAAGACATTGCTGGTCACAACTCTCTTCTGTTTTAATACAAGCATTTAAAAATTAAAGAACCACCAAGCACTGGCACAGGTTGCCCAGAGGGGCTGAGTAGTCTCAGTCCCTGAAGGTTTCAAGCCAGACTGGATAAAGCCCTGAGCAGCCTGGGCTGACCTCAGAGCTGGCCCTGCTTTGAGTAGGAGGTTGAACTACAAACCCCTGAGATCCCTTCCAAATCTGAATTACCTGATGATCCTATGAAAGGTATCAAAGAAGTCAGCAGACTAGAGTGTATACACTTACAAGATGGAGAGTCTTGCAAAACACAGAATTAGCTGGTCAAGTGCACAGTCACAGCAGCTTTTTCTTGATTTCCACTGTAGTTTATCCTATCTACACATTTGTGAAAGGTCACTTCTGAAAGTCACCACATAGTCTTCTGCAATGCCCACACACACACACACACGTCAGCCGCAGCAGCAGTCCTACATTATATACCTTATCTTCCACGGTTATGTCTGCTATTTATGAGCAATTAAAAGCCATCAGCATGTCTAGCCAGCCCATGGGATGGCAGATGGCAGCACACAGACATCTGACAACTGCTTTCTGCATGCAAAGCAAGCACAGACCAGCTGGAAAAAGTCTTCCAAAAACAGAATGCAGAAATCACAACAGAACATTGATATAGCAAATTTGACAGCATCTCTTATAATTTCTGCTTATCTAACGGTCTTCTCCCCGCTACCCACAGTCACTCACCTTTTGCAAGACATCATGAATTGCACTGGATTTTTCCTTTAACACCTCCACTATGGAACGAGCCTCATCTTCAGTGATGATCATATTCTTCATAGCCATTACAAAGTCTTTAAATTTTACTTCAGCATTCTCTGCAACAAGGGAGGATATTTTATTTACTTTGGACTCCATACAGAATTATTTGCCTTGAAACAGCATGTGGTGGGGTATCATTATGCATTATATTTAATTTCAGTCTGAAATGCCAAGAAGCAAGAGGTCATGAACATTCAGCAAAAACAACATCTCTCCAATTTAAATCGGATAACAATACGCCAGCTAAATTTTGGGAAAAGAATCTCACCACTTTGTTTGTACAATTGGTAACATTTATAGTGTTGCTAGCAAGACGACAAATCATGACACAGATTTTGGGGGGAAAACATAGCATAAACATGAAAACTTGAAGAGTCCTTTCTAGTGTATTAGTATAGCAACTCAAACTGAGCTCTCAATTTAAAGGACAGCCTGGCTCCACAAGCAATATGCAAATGACAAGGTAATGAATTTAAAAACTGGCATATTTCTGACTACAGTACATGGAAACCAGAAAAAAACATTCCCTCAGTCTAAGTTTGGAAACGAACTGCTGCAGAAGGAGATCAGCAGTAGGAAGATAAATCAGTAAGATTCCTCTTAATGGCCCAGTGTTTCAAAAGACACAAACAAGGAAACACAATTCAACTGAACTATGCTCTAACAGGAACAAAAAACTTTGTTCATATAAAAAAACAGGCTGCACATACACAGGTCATTAGGTGGCCCCCTAACTTCACTAAATGGAAGCACAAAACCAAGGCATCCAGTACCTCTGTCAAATATTCACCAATGCACAAAAAGTATGTGAAGGGACTGGAGGGGAACACAAAACAAAAAAACCACAGGGAAAAGTGATGCTTGGTTCAGAAAGTGTCACAAAGATCATGGAGAAGGGTCCAGGCTCCCCATCACAGGTGCTAACCATGCCACTGAAACCAAGCTACACAAACCAAAACCTCTCCAGAATTTGAAAAATAAATGAAGAAAAAAAATGGTAGTGATACTAAGCCAAGAGAAATTATTGGGCATAAAACCAGATCACTGAATAACAGAGTGCAGGGATGTGGCAGGGGGAAGCACTGAGAAATTCTTCCACACTGTCTGTTAGTCCTAGATCCAAATTAGTCTTGGCCACAGACTTCAGATCACATCATTGCTGCATTGACATCACCAATAATGCTGTTACCAGGAATATGCCAAAATCCTGAGACCAGAGTCTGGTTAGCCAGGAGTCGAGATCAGCTTGGCTTGGACCAGCCTGAGCCCTGTGCTCCCTGAAGACAGGAGAACCTTGACCTTGCATCCAAGAAGCTTACAATTAGAATAGGGGAAGATTTCTATATCGGGAGGGCAAATCCCAGCTGACACAGGAGAATTAGGAGCTCATCTAGAACATTACAGCTTGCAAAGGAAATGAGGAGGGACAGCTGCATGTGAGAGGCTTTGATGCCATAGGGCAGCAATATGCCATCATTGAGCTAGAAGCACAGGAGGAGCCTCAAGCAAGTGTGAATCCAATCTAGATACTACAAAGAGTTGCCAAGAAGTTTTCAAGTGAGCATTTTAGAAGACAAGTCTAAAAAGAAACCAGACCATGCTGGAGAGCCAGCCTTCTGCACAAACCTGAGCAGTGATTCCCTGCTCAAGTCATTTGGCTTCTCCTCTCTGGCTGCCCACAAATTTTGTGGGTCTCATGGCTCAGTTGAGCAGGTCAGTGGCCTACTTAAAGCTTCAAGGAGGGACACAATGCTCACGAATCACTCCAGGCCTCAGGGGAGAGTACGAAGGAAGCTCCCCTGTCCCAACCAATTCCAGCCACATTGAAAGGAAAATTCAGCATCTTCCTGGAAACTGCCAGACTATCTCCACTGTCAGTTTGCTTCAGGTAACTCCATGTTGCACTCAAGATACACACTGGCTGGTCAGCCCCAGCTAGCTCCATGGACAGCCTTAGAGCATACAGGCTGCACTCCCAGTCTCAAGCAGATTCCAACAGCCTGTGCTGAAAGCTCTTGATTTAGAGTCCATCACTGGTAGCAATGCCTGATCTACTGTAAAACTAGCTTGCGTGCAACTGTGTGGTCAGCAATCACCCGTTCGCTCACTGTGAGGACACAAAAGCCTACAGTCAGCATTAAAAGGATTCAGATGGCGCAAAGCCCTTTCAACAGTGCCAAAGACAGGGGAGAAACGAGCACAGACAAAAGCAGTGTCCTGCAGCCACAAATGTTTTCCTCAAATCACTTCTTCCTAGCAAATAAGAGAGGATCCCCCTCCCCACATACACAGCATGTTTTCCCTGTTCGCAAGCTGTCTATGCCAGAGACAGATTGCATTATCGGTTTCTTACCTTTATCCGTTTCATTCTTCAGTTTCTTGCCACTGCTTTTCTGGATCCCCTCATTCACATTTTGTCTTGCTACTTCAACCGCTTCTCGCTTTTCCAAAGTGCCAGAGTCAGAGTTATCCATCAAAGGAATGTAAGTAGTTGCTTGAATAAGAGGTTCATCCACCAAAACTGTAATCAAAAGTCCACAGGATGGGTTAAAACTTTGTAATAATTAACATCAACATTTTTAGGAAAGGTGCATAACATATTAGAGTTGGATTAAAGCATCTCTAACCCCAGTAGTTAGTTATACTTTCTATTTCTGTTATCCTTCACAGGTTAATTCATTAAAGCTCTTCAGGTAAGTTCATTAAATAAAGGTCTCTAATGCGTAGTAATTTAATAGCTTCAATTAAATTTCTATTTCCAAAGCTGCCTTTTAGCTTTTTAACAAGTAGCAGAGAAGAAACTTTACATTTTGACTTTCATTTCACTTTCTCATTGAAGTTGCACATAGCATCAATGAGACTGTGCCTGCGTATGAAATCATTCGGCATCCCTGAAGCATGAGTAAAGTCTTTATTCTGTTAAAAGCTGGTACCTTACTGCCAGCATTTTCACCCAGATTACATCACCTGTGAACTAAACCATTTAGGCAGAACATGCAGTAGGGACAGCAGTCAAGCTTATTTCATATCCAGACTCAGCTACACTTAATGAAGATATCTCATCTGTCAGAGCAGGCTTTAGGCATCATTAATATTCAGAAGTACCCAGAGGTACTGACCGACCTCGGGTCTCCATTCACACAGCACTGTATAAAAAGCGGTGAGGATCAGCCTCTGTCCAAAGAACTTTTCAGCCTGTGCTGCCGAGACAAAAGCAGGGGAGGGGAGAGGAAGAGCAACAGACCAGGGACAACAGATACAGCCAGAGCTGGATTTGCTGTTTGCCCAGCTCCTGAGCTTCTGGTCCACACTGCCTGAAGTATGCAAGATGATGTGCACAGAGCCATGCCACAGCAGACTGCAAGCACACTGCAAGCTCAGAAGTGAGCTCTCTTCTAGCAGAGATGCCCACCACCTAATCCAGTTACCATCCTCACCTTTTCCCTTCCTCTCCTTATTAACTTCTCCTTTCAAAACCTATTCAATACCAGTGAGGCATTTTGCAGTGTCAGTAACATCTGACAACCCCATAGTACTGTCTTGGCTAACCCAGATGCCCACGGCAGCTAATTTTTTGCTCTGTCATTTGGAGAGGTGGCGTTAAAAGAAAAGAGCTTGCACTCAAATAATGCATGAGCTATTCCCATGTAGCACTGACAGCTCAGCTAATGCTGCCTGAGCTGGTACTGACACTTATTTGCCATATACAGCCAAGTTTGTGGCCCATAAAATGGCCCCTCAAAAAAAGGGCAATGGATGCATCAGGAAAAGCAAAAGAATGTCCACAAAAGGCAATCATATCCTAGGTTCCCCATCAGTAGGTTTCTTCCAGGAATAATTTGAAAGTTTTTCAGTTGTTAGAGAGGAACCCTATGCTACTTGAACCCCCATCCTGGTCTGATCAGGGCCCATGACTGATCTGGACCCCAATGACCTGACCAAAGTATAACGGAAACAGTGACCAACATTGTCTACTCCAGAAGCAGTCCATCATCCGTCAACTTCTTCATAGCTGTCCCAGTAAAGAGTTTTGAGAAGCTAACAAGATGGCCTTGCAGAACTTCATGATCACGCTCT
>NW_010527466.1:59771-84944 GCF_000687285.1 Phaethon lepturus
AAAAAAAAACCCAAAAAACGACACACCAACAAACACCACACCAAACACAAACGCAGAGGCACACTGAGCCAAGAGGAGACAAGAAACAGCATCTTGGCAGAGAATGAGGGATGACAAACAGTAATGGCCTTGACAACAAAGATGAACAGTTTATGTTGGAGCAACAGCTAGCTTACAAAAGGACAATAAGAGAAAAACGTGGTCAAAGCGACCGGCTAGAAAAACTGCAGTCTTGTTCGGGGCAGATGACTGCAGCAGTTCCAGACACGTCTTGCTCACAGCAACTTAGAATATAAGCTGAGCAGGCTTTTAAGTCAACAGATTACTCCTCAATTCAAGCATTGGATCCAAGAGCGCTCAGAAAGGTTCACAGCATCTTCCCATGTTCAGTGATACCAGATGTTCATAAAATTAAACAGTATCTCAGGCTAAACAATCTTTCCTACCTGGAACTCCTGCTTTTTCAAATTAAAAGAGTTACTCTTCTACAACTTTCTTTTCCAAAGGAAGGGAAACTAAAGTATGGATGGCAAACAGGTTTAACAGTCAGGTTTATCTGAACTAAGTCAGTCTGTATTCTCACCATTATCAACTTTCTGCTTCTTTGCAGAGACCTTCTTCTTTCCCGATACATTTTCTTGCTTTATCTCCTGGTGGAGCAGCACTGGGTCTTGCTTTTTGGCAGGAGGTACAGCAGAATCAGTCTTAGTATCTTGATCATCTGTAACAGACAATTAAGACAATATGCTCTTCTGTATATTCTCACCACTACTTTTAAATCAGCAAATCTGTAACAACTACCAACGTCCACTCCCAGAAAAAAGAAACTCACGTATTTTAATATCAGAACATGAAGTTATCTGTATATATATATGTACACACAAACACATATGCTTCCCGTACCAGATGAGACCCCAAAGTAATAGAAAGGTTTAGTTGAGTCAAGAGCCACAGCACCTAGTGTTTTGACAGACAGGAATCTTATCTGCAAGCAGAACATACAGTAATGCAAGAAATGGTTTAACAAATCCAATCCAGGTTTTACTGCAACAAAGCAGACAGCATGTTACCCACATTAGTTTCTTATTTGCAAGAAGTATTCCCCACCCCACTCCATGAACCCACTTAGGCACTTTAAACACACACCCCCAATAGCTACTGGGACTGTGAGAAGCAGAAAATAAAAGTGTTTCACATTAGGGAACTGCTCTTCTTAAAAGTTGTCTCAAGTAAGAAATTTTTTATCTTTTTGGACAGCCAGTGCTATATAATATTCTTGTCAGAGCTGACACACAATATGGGGTTATGGTGTTAGCTCCTGCAATCAAGGATAAGAGTTAGTTGTGGCTGCCCTCAGAACAGTGCTTGCAGACCACATTTGAACCATGCCACAGAGATTTTCAGAGAACACCCACAGCCAAGATTTGATTTTTTTGTTGTTGTTGGTAGTGGGTGGGTGTTTTCTCCCTTTTTTCAAAAGAATAAAAAAAATCCACCACATCCAGCAGCAATGCTGTTTTTTTCCCCTCACTCCCTGTAGCAAACCTGTTATACCTGCATCTCAAGAGAGTGATCTGCAAATATTTTGATTCTCACTTATTTCTGAAACTGTCATAGTCAGACACTGAGACAGATGAACTTCTGCTGAGGATATGGCCAAGACAGTCACAGGCGATTGACTACAGTTTTCGGTCTGTTCTAGGTTGGACGTTTCAGTTATAGTGGCTGGACCAGTTTTCTTTTACCATCAGTTCCGTTCAATTAATAGAGGTATAGCAGGTGGGAAGCAGCTGTAAGTGCTTCTTTCCATGAATCAGCCACCAAACAGCTGTTTATACATTAAGCCTGCATTTAAACAGTGATTTGTTTTATACAGTCTACTATGAAGTTTCCCTAGATGCCCTTTGTTACCAGAGCAACCACTCTTAGGACTCCACTTTTTCATAGCTGGACATTAGAATGCACACAGCAAACAACTAATGACTTCTTTTAGGTAATCAAAGTTTTGACAGCTTGAGAGTAAAGTAGCCAAACTACAGAGCAAAGCAGAGATATTCTGTTTCACGCAACAACCTTTAGTAGAAGAAAGCAAGGACAGGAGAAGGAAAACCAGAGCATTGCCGCCAGATGAAAAGAGGGAGAAAAATGCAATAGCTTGTTAAAAGGAAAAGGTTAGAAGTGAGCTTTGCCCCACAGAGATCAGGCAGAACAGTTGTGAGAGAGACACTCTGTGGCCTTGCAAAAAGCAGAACACTGTTTTGGCGTTCTGTGCAAGAAGCATATGCAACATCAGATACCCATTCCATTTTTCTGCTTCTTCTGCCCAGGCTTCTTCTTAGATGCTGCTGATTCAGATGGTGGAGTGGGCTGTTTTGTAACAGGGACTGGTTCTACTTTCTTGCCTGAAGACTTGGATCCTTCTGACTCCTTAGTTACATGATCATCTTGAACAGCCTTATGCTTCTTCTCCTTCTTCTTCCGTTCTCTAATGCCAGTAGGTGCTTCAGTCACGCTCAAGGGAACAGGAGCGACGTGCTCTTCATCCGTACTCAGGGCATCAGAGAGCTTAAAGTCCCGAGGTGCACTTTCAGAGTCAGATTCATGGATGTTCCCGTTCTGAGCTTCTTTCTTCTTGTTCTTCTTCTTCTCAGTTTTCTTTTTATCAGTCTTGGTAGGTGGAAACTTTAGGTCCCTTTTCTGTTTTGCAAGGACTTCATCATATAAAGTTTCTTTCATGAAAAGCCAGAAGAAGAGGAAGATTACTGTAATAACCACAGAAGGAATGAGGATGATAAAGTAGGTAGACTCATAAAACTCCATTGTGCTTTTTCTTAGCTATATTCAAAAAACCTGTAAGAAAAAAGAAAAGGAAATAAAAATCAGGTTTTGAACAGGTTTTCCTTGGTATTACTTCCCCCACCAATTATAATAATAAAAAGAAGCTTTGTCATGGTTTTAGAGAAGCCTTACAATAGGTTATCATAAAATTACCAAACTGTATCAATCATGGAACAACTTCTAGCATCATTTACCATTTGCTTCAAAGTTGTTAACCGAGACAGAAAGAAACTGCAGTTTGCAACACTGCTCATCTTAGAAGAGAGCAGTTCTCTCTCCTTACTTTTCTTAATCTTATTCATTCTCTGCTCCCAAGTGAATTTCATAAAGTTAAAGCTTTTGATTTCAGAAATACATGAGACAGCACTTTCAGAGGCTGTGAAATAAGGACCAGTACATGCAAAGCAACACTTTGGGGGGGGTGGGAAGGAGTGGGTGTCCATAAATCAAACATAACGAATTAAGATTTTTATCTTGGCAAGTGGGAGTTAAATTTCAACTTCCTTTTGTCCCCAGATTTATGACAGCTTCAAAAGTGGAGTGAGGGGAAGAAGGGAGAGCGCCTTAAATTTTAGTCAACCATAAAGAATCGGGTATTTTCAAAACTGCTTTCTGAAGTCTAAAACCCAGCTTTAAACTCATGAAAATTCCACACATTTATAGGAAGACAGGGAAATCTGTTACTTATTTTGTGCATGTAACTGTATACAGCTTCCAGGGCACTAACAGACCAGATGACTCCAGGATAACTTGCTGAAAACACTACTTAACGCCCCAAGCATTATTTTTTTTTTTTATTTTTAAAAAGCAGGAACCACAGAGTTAAGTCAGAATTAAGCTAAAAACCTAACTTCAGGGTCAAGACAAGCCAGATTTTCCCATTTCAAAATTGATCACTATGAACAGACCTGGATTTCTGCAGGAAGAATCCAAATCCTCTCCAGACTGTTTGTTCCAAAGGAGGGGAAAAAAAGCACCAACCATCGAAAACACACAATCAAAACTGTAATTAAGCAAGCACAATTCCTGATTCACCAACTCAGTTTAAAGACCACCACTAAAAGCATGTGCTTCAACTACCTTTTCTTCCACAAAAGAAAAGACAACTCTTCAACTCAACTGTTCCCTGGGAGACCCATTCCCTTGGGAGGGAAGGGATCTAACACAGGTTGCATGTCTCAATCTTTGTCACCTTCTCTGCAGCCACTGCCCAACTGAAGCAGCCCCCAACACCACCAACGCCTGCAAAGGCCCCCAACAACACTTGGGGAAGCTTGTACTGTGAGTTTGCCCTTCCGCTTCTCCTCAACCAAGCTGAGGATGAGGGCTTCGCACAGGCTTAGTCATAAACAAGATGACCCCAAAAGAGTAGGGGAAGCTGCCCCACACCTTAAAGCAATATTGCTTTAACATATTTCTGTTGCCACTTAGAAAAAGAAAATAGATGTGCCTACTGAGGGCACAGGGAAAAAAGTCCATGTAGAAGTTGCAGAGAGAAGACAGGCTCTCCTTGCTTCTGCACAGACAGAGGATTACTCTTTAAATACCTGACAGTATTATATGCAAGGTTGTTTTACCTCAACTCCTGGCTGTGCTGGAGGCTGCTATCGTAAACTCGTTTGCCGTCCTGCCACACTGGCAAGAGCTTGGTTTGGAGTCTGGCTCTGGCTCAAGAGGGAAGAGTTATTATACGTAATAGTTTCTGGACAGAGAGGAGTTACTGTGATAATATATTTGTACAGCGCATTGAGCAGCACAGAAAGCAAGGAGTGGGAACACTAATTTGCCTATTAAGTTATCCAAATAAAAGACTAACATTTCAATACACTAATTATTCATCAGTTGTCTTAACATTTAAGTCTCTTCCCAGTATGTACTCATTTTATGCGTGTACACAGCTCAACAAAAAGGCTTGGGTCCAGAATTACATCCAGCACAGAAAATTTCAGAAGGACTGAGAGATGGGAGGAATAGCTTGTCTTCGGGGGAGAAAAAGCACAGATGCTTGAAACTAAGCTGGAGCTTTCAAAATGATTAGTTACAGCTACTTGATAAAACCAGCTTCCTGAACTAAGTGATCTAATATTAGTCAACTCTTGAAGGAAGTAGATCTTGAAAATTTGTCTTGGCCAAAGTCAATATTGAATGCTTACGGGAAAAACTAATCCCCAAAGTAAATATGTAATTAAGCAGATTTTTCACAAGTGTAATTAAGTCAATCATTTCAATACATTACTGCATCAATTACAGTACCTAACCACAAAGAGCACAGAACAACCCACCTCTGCCTTGCTGATATGAAAGCATGCAACTGGCCATAAATTCATCCGATTGCTTCAGCCAAGCCAGGACGATCACACCCTGCAGCCATCCCTACACATTTCCCAGCACCCGACATCAGATGCTCAGGTCAGATCACACGCTCAGCAAGACACACATTGTAAAGGTTGGAGACATCAAATGTCAGGAGGCATGGTGGTATCAAGGCAGGACCAAGTATAAACAGAAAATGATTGCTCCTTTGAGACGAGAGAGGCTAGGCACATTTAAAAGCTTCAGCTGCTTCAAGAGCAGCCATAAATACATAATTGTAACAGGTAGTCCGAGGGGGGAATATGTACTGGACTAGATGAGGTCTGATCTCAGAGCTGGCTGAGCAATGCAAGCTCTGCCAAGCCTCCGTCCACCACCCTGCTCTCCCCTCCCTGCACTTCCCTCCGCTTGTGTAATGGGATCCTTTGCACTCCACGCCGGATCTGGAGCGCATCACTGCAGTGATGAGTCTCAGAGCCTCCACAGACTCAGCTCCTGCTCCTGTCCTCCTCTCACTCATCAGGGCAAAGCGGAGCATGAGCCAATGAACACTTCCACCCCAAACACTGTGATAAAGACGCGCACAAATTTGATCCCCAAAGTACAGCAGGAAATTTCACATACACAAATCCAGCCTTGCGCATGGAAGCAGGGTTCAAAAAGAAAAAAAAAGTAGAAGCCTCAGGATGTAACTAAAATTAATTAAGCACACCCAGGAAAGGTGAACAAAAGCTCTGCTCTGATGGCAATACACTAATTTCCAATCTCAGCCCAGCATGAGCAAGGGCATTTAAAAATCACTTCAGAAGGATACCATTGCTGCTGGCTTGTATGCAGAATGACAAAATGACATCCTTCACCATCCGCCCCTTGTCAAGGCATCTTTATAAAAAGTGGCATCCTTGCCATGGGGTAAATAGGCAGTCTTTTGGCTCACAGAGTTTCCAGTTGTTTAGTAATTGTTGATTGCTGAGGACAAGTTTCTCCATTCCCATTTACACTTCTGTATTACATTGACAAGCAGTCTAGGAAAAAACAGAAGCAATCTATAGGGGGAAAAAATCCTATGCCGTACAAAGAGAAACAGGACAAAAAGCTCCTTCTATTAAACCAGAAAAAAAGCAAATGCTATAGTAACTTTAAAACACCTTCACATACTTAACTGCTGCTCAGGATTTAGTTTTACCATCCCTCCCATTCCTGTTAGCTCATGGAAACATGAGACACCCTCACAAAAATACTGCTTCTCCCCCCTAGAAGTGCTGGCAAGGGAACTTATCCCTCCCAGCCCTCCCTCGGACTGCTTTCCGGGGCGGCTGCACCAGCTCCCTACCCACTCAAAGCTCCAACCCCCAGGCAAGGCACACGCGGCAGAAATTGCACGTACACACCCCCTCGCTACTGCTAACAAGAGGCACAGGGACTTCAGCTACTTCTAAATTTCAGGGTATTTGGTTAAATACTCACTTTTCATCCCTATGTGATATTTAACCTGGTATTTATCAGGCACGTTTCTCAGCGCCCGGCTGCCCAGTGCCCGTGCCAGGCTCCCCACTTGCAGACACGCTCCCGTCTCCTTCGTAAATTCAAGAACTCACAACATCTCTTTAGTCATTCTGAAAAAGGGGAACAGACCGCATCTGTCCCAGCCCGCACACAGACTCGGTTACTGTTCCCATCCCGGGTTTAACAAAAGAATTGCACTTTTGTTTCCCTAAACAGAGCCCATGCCACAGAAAATAACTATTTCTGAACTCCAGAGCAGTCCTATTGCTTGCACCTGACTTCCTCTGCTAGTTAACATTGCCCTGGGTCTTTAACACACCCTTCCCTTTTTGCACTTGAAGCTCAAGTTTCACCCTGCACAGACACCACATTTCACAGGATATTCATTCAGCTTAGGTCCAGGGGATTAGCTTACTTGAGAGGACAGAAATAAATTATAGCTCCATCTGGCTAATGAGTCACTCATAGCTTAGCCCCAGCACGTTAGAAGCGTGGCTTCTATAAATGCTTGGGTCCAAAGACACGCGTACTGTCCAGGGATTTGTGCCTCTTCAAAAAACTAACATTAAAGGGGGAGAAAGTGTAGCTACCAAGGTGATTTTTTTTTTTTTTAATACTAAGCCGTTTAAGACATACCACATATGATTTAGATAAGGCAAAAGCTCCTTTAATTGGGGTATTTTCCCTGGGACACTCAACAGTCATTAGGAACACAGCAAGAAGTCTCAGAGGAGTTATCTGTATTCAACAAATTCCTCAAATAGATAACAGCATCTTTTTTTTTTCCCCCCCAAATCTGCACACAGTTAGCAACACACTCCATATAAGCCAGCTGCAAAGAGGATCGATCCTCTTTGAGAACAGCTTCACTCCTAAGCTCATCTTCCCCCAGAGCTCTTTGGGAGAGGATGCCCAGCAACTTGGGCTAGACAAGGCAACTAAACCCAGATCTACCACAGGTAAAATATAAAATTAAACAAGATGTTTAGCCACTCCATACCTATTCCTCATCCATACAGTAGGAGCAACCAGCTCTCTGACTTTGCTCATGAGCATTAACTAACTAAAGCACTGCTGGGCTCAAGCTCTAGGAAGGAGGGCTGCCAGAAAACCTACAGGCAGTTCATTTAAGATCAGCATTGCTACAATATAAGAAAAAAAATCTGCAGAGTGAGAACTTAGGTTGGTTTGGTTTTGTTTGTTTCAAACAGCACTGTATGTCACTGAAAAAACAAGATGTGTTCTTCACGCCCCAAGACGAGACACAAAAGACAGCAGAGCTTCTGCGATGCGACACTAAGAGGCAGAGAGTGAAAGCCGAGCTGTCAGGGCAGGCAGGGATTTCAGTCCATCAAACTTGCTCGAGTTCGTTAACACCTGGCTAACGTAAGCAGGTGAGCAACACTGGGAATGAAGCAATCAAGGGTTACCCATTCCCAAAAAGCACTCTGCCCACTGGACACCAGCGAGGCGCCAATTACACAGGATCACTGTTTTTAAGACAGGAAAATAAGATATTATATATAAATTCCACCTGCCACCTACGTAAGGAAAAAGGCACAGCTTCCAGTAAAGTCACATATAACCTTCTTACAGGTCACTTATATTTGCAGAACTAAGAGGTGTGCATAAAGCACCTACCACCTACAAAAGTTAAATATCTAAATGGCCCTGCCCGTTTTGACCTGGATGACAAAATTTTACCTACTTTTTTTACCTACATTTTTGTATTCTTTTTAAGCTCTACTTTTATAGCTATATTTCCATGTCCTGTTTACAGAAGTCCTCTCAAAACTAAGTCTGGAGGGAAGCATAATAAACCACAGTTCAAGCTCCGAGTTTGTTTCATTTAAATACTTGCCCTGAGCATGATTTATGCAGCAACAGAAGAAAGCTGTAGACACTCGAAATTACAGACCGAGCCATTCATGTATTAAAGTTACACTTTCCTGGGAAGGAGACCTGTTCAAGTGAAGCTCAACAGTGCTTGACACCCCTACAAACTGCTAACAGCAAGAGGAGAATGAGACTTGTCAATAAATCTTGCTCTTCTTCACTTGATTACGCTGATACAATTAAGCCATTTGCAGAGCACAATCTCAGTGCTTCAAATACCCTCTAGGTAAATATTTTCCATTCCAAACATGCCACTGTTCGTACCATCTGTTGGGCTCTGCCTGCTCTCAGTTGCTTGATGTTAGTTAACACAGACACGCTATTTATTAAATTCCAGAAAAGAGTAGCTTTGCTTCAGCAACAGCCTTTACTTTCAGGGTTGTTTTTTTTTTTTTTTTAACATGTCTTTAGAGCCAACGCCTGACAAAATGCAGCGGCAGTGCCGAGAGGAAGCTGGGAGCGCAATACGGCTACGCGATGTTGCCACCACTATCTGGCAGATGACCTTGCTCTCATCCAAGCGTCGGCAGCGGTGAGCACCCGGGTACCTCCCGCAAGGGTTTGCCGGGAACATGCGGGAGGTTTCCACCGCAGCCCAGCCGTCCAGGCAGGTTCACACAAGCTAAGGCAGGGCAGGGATTCACCGTGTGGCAGCTGACGCCCTGAAACCACCGGGGCTGCGAGATAAAGCCCAGAGTTGGAATTAGCATCAGTGAAAGTGGAATGAGAAACCTCGTATTTATCCAGGGATAAAAGCGTGCACACCCGTCGTCGGCACAGAGCAAAGCCACGGGCTGGAAAACCACGCTCTGCTCTCCTGCCCAGCAGCTTGCCTGAATATCCCAAAACTGCACAGGCCCTGTCACACCAGCAACCCCCAGGGTTCACCAAAGCATGAGCACAAAGACACTCGTGTCATCCAGGATTAAAAAGTCTTAGTAAACCAAAACATTTCTGGCAGCTTTTGTGAGGGGATGTTATTTAGGATTAAAAACTGGCACCCACCAGGGCCAGAGGAAATTCGAGTCTTTGGCTCCACCAGACTCCAGAAACTGCAAGTTCTCCCTCAAAATCACTAACTTCTAACACACACGTATTATCTCCAAAGTCAGAAGATAATTTATCTTTACACTACCTTCTTCCAAAGTGCCTGTAAAGGACCAAAGGTCTCCTTCCTCCAGCAGGACAGGGCTGGGGAACGACTGCACCCCGAGAGGGCTCTGGGCATTACTCAGCAAGTCTGCATCTTCCCATTGCTATTTCCAGGGAGTCCCTGAGGCTTCCCCAGCTCCTTCCTTTGACACGCTCGTGTACGGACATGCTCTGCCCGCACCACTGAACTATTTGATTGGCACTTAAACACCTGAACAGCAAGCTCGTGGTCTTTTGGGTAAGCATTTCCCCTTCCTTGCTTTCCTTACAAGCAGAGACCAGATCCAACATTTGCTCTTCAATCACCACTCACTTCTGTGCATGGGGAACTGGGAAATGATACTCCTCAATATATGAGGGGAAAAAATGTTGGTTGCATTTTCCTCACAAAGGACCAAAGAGCAGCAAAATTTAAACTGAAGGTTGAGCGCAGACACCAATTTTCCTCACAGACGCCAAGTGGGCAGCGATAGCAGCCAAGGTCACTCGCTCACACAGCGCTTCCGAACAGCCAGAAGATGCCCCATTACATCTGTTACTCTCCGTCGCGTGCATTACATCAGAAGGCATAGTTCAACAGCAAAAAAGGCTGCACAAGTAGCCATACGAGTGCACTAGCATGAACAATTTTGCTGATGTTAAGGCAAGGCAAGATACCAGTCCAGCTGCTCAGACAGGCACTGCCTCTGCAAGCCGGGCAGCAGTCAGGTCTCACTTCTCCAAAGCTCTCAAAGAGAGATAGAGCCAACAAACCCAAACTTGATTAAAAACAACTTTACTGTTCTCACCACGGTGTTGCCCAGCTGCACTGCAATGCAATGCATGGCTGTCACAGGTTTGCTCAAGGTGTAACAACCCATTGCAATAAACCCAACATTAACTCATTCGTTCCGACTTTGCAGGCAATGCTAGAACTTGGGTTTTTGCCAAGGCCATATTAATGCAGGATTACATACTAAAAATAAGAGACAAAGCTAGAAGATTAATGGCCAAAGCCGAGTTTAGATTGCCAATCTGAGCAGCAGTTCCACACATCATGTAGTTTTTGAGCATCAAGGGGTCTCCTGCAACACAAACCCATCCAGTAGCAGAAGCCAGGTACAGATTTAAGCCAGGACTCTTGGGTCAGCCAGGCAGAAGCATTGAACATGCACAACAACACCCGAAATCTGTTTGTGCCCAGCACCTGAATGGGAGGGAGGAATCAGGCCATGCCTGTTTTGTTTTTCCGATTAGCTGTCTGGAAAGTTAACAGAGGTTTGTACAAGCCAAGTTGATGTGACAGTCCAGAGCAGCTCGGGTTTACCACACACAAAAGCCATTTACACAAGTTTAAAGCCACGATGCACCTCAACAAAGGCCTTTTGACATCTGTTGTGGTCTATTGTATAAATATATATTCACAGTATAATCTTCACCTCGGATCCACAGAAACCCTCAGAGCACAGCTATCATTCCCCAAAACCGGGGTTGGTTACAATACGTTAGCTCCGGTGCCGAGCGCTGCACAGCCCGGCCGGGTTTGCTCCGGGTTTTGCCATGGCTCTTTCAGCTAGCAGGGCACCCCTCCTCAGGACACAGGGTTTTTGCATTACCAGCACAACTGTTTGCATGTTCTTTGGCTGGGGTCAGAAAGTTGCTCGTCACCCACCTTATCCTCTGCGCTCTCTACTGACATAACCACGTGCAGCATCATTCCCAAAACTGGCTCTGCCAAAACAAGGCCAGGTGACGGGTCTAGCTGTGAGGGTACCAGGCTATCTTACTCCAACATGGCTTAGTCCTTTTCTGACACAGGAATAAGTTGCATTAGCATAAGCATATTTATTCTGAGACTTCTGCACCTACCCTTGCCACGATCTATTACTTTAACTTGATTAAAACAAGCTCTACAGCACCCACAGCAATTAAACAGTTGACCCCCCCCTCCAGTCACAAACGAGGCAGAGCCTCAAATTCCAAGTAAAAAAAAAATTTAAGATAGTCTCTTGAGAAATTTGAGGCTACTACAGCCCTTTCCTGTCTATATCCAATTCAGTCTCTGCAAGCACAGAAGGACAGAGGATAGCAGGTACGAGCAGTAGCTTCTCAGTACTTAAATTCCTCTCATATTTTCAAAGCAATCGGCAAAGAAAAAACAGCTAGAATGAAACCTTTTCCCTTTCCCAGTGTATACAGTAAATATAACTATCTAAATATACATTCCTGTATTATGTGTTCTTGTTTATATTTTAAAAAATAAATATTAAAATAAGAGGCAGCAGAAACAAAAGAAATTTGAGGCTGCTACAGCCCTTTCCTGTCTTTATATCCAATTCAGTCTCTGCAAGCATAGAAGGATAGAGGACAGCAGGTACAAGCAGTAGCTTCTCAGTACTTAAATTCCTCTCATACTTCCAAAGCAATCGGCAAAGAAAAAACAGCTAGAATGAAACCTTTTCCCTTTCCCAGTGTATACAGTAAATATAACTATCTAAATATACATTCCTGTATTATGTGTTCTTGTTTATATTTTAAAAAATAAATATTAAAATAAGAGGCAGCAGAAACAAAAGAAAAGGACTTTGGTCCAAGCTTTTTTTTATTTCGCCTTTGCAGATTGCTGTGAAAGTATGAATGGCATCTGAGTACTGGGAGGCTAATGCTCATTAAAAAAACAACCCAGGTTTTTGTATACAAACAGTCAAGGAAAAGACCCCAGTGTATTATCTGCCTGTGCATCCCAGAAGAGGCAATTACCTCCCTACAAGCCCCTCGCAGCCCCACCAAGACCACTTTCCCTCAGGCTGCCTGGCAGGCACAGCACCACTGCCCATGCCTCACCTCCCCGGCCAGGCACAAGCTGTCCTCTGCTTTGAATCCAGGGCCAAGCAGATGTCCTCAGCACCAGAACGACAGGAAAAAAACACGACAGATTGCTAACAAGGATGGCATTTTGTTTAGGGGACATATTTCTGAAGTTTGCACATACCTACGAAGAGGTCCGTCTTAATTCGTTGCTCGATTCTCCAAACTTCTACTCAACTTAGCCCTTAACTATATTGGTCAGAGGACATTTTAGCCTACTCACTTGAATTTCTCTAAACACACAAGAAAGTTTTAAACCTACTACTTGTTCTGTAGATCTCCAGACCACCTGGTGCCTAAAGCTTTTCTCCAAATTTCGCGCAAAAGCAGCAGCAGCAATGAAAGAGCAAAAGATATCCAGCCTTTAAGGGTTAGCAAGTCAAACTCAAAGCAATGTTTAAGCAGGTCTGTATAGCTGAACTTACTAACCTTTGTACCTCCACACCCCAATGGTGCAGAGACTGACAAAACTATCCTACAACTGAGCCACATACAGCCTAACAGTGTCACACTGGTGCTTTCACCAAGTTCCAGCCCTCATTGAATGAGGTCTCGCAGGAACTCGGGGAGAGGTGGGCACGCGTGCACAGAGCTGATGGCACAGGAAGACGACAAGAAACCTTGAAGTAAGTGAGAGAATTTGGTAATTTTCCTATAGCAACGTATCAAACTTTTCCTGCAAGAATATATTAAATTCATGGTAGGAGTATTAACCTAAGAAATTCATATTAGAATTCCTTTCCCCTACAAAAATAAATCAGGCGACAATATTCTTAGTATGAATACCATAAAAATGACTTTATCCAGAATTATTTTTAAATGTGTATTTCATGGATTGAGAACAGAAGTCTTCCACTGCCAACAAAGACAGATATTAACGCAGGAGAATCTATTTAGCATCAGGCTTCTTAACTATACAAGATTTTACTGAAGCATGCACCCACAGTCCTTTACCTTATTGCAAAAGGAACAAAGGAAGAGGAAATGACGAATAAAAGCAGCAGCACATTAATATATTTTAGTATGTGGAAAGGGAAAAATTGTAACATGTATTTTTAACATTCCCAACAGAAGAACGCACTGCATATGTACGCCAGCCGCCACAGGGGCTCGGCAGCTCCCAGGAGAAGAGAAAAAAAAAATTGGAGTTGTGTCCCGGAAAAGAGTTCTGTATTTTCCATCTCCCAGCATGGGCTCTGCTGGAAGCATAGCACACCGCAGTGCAAGTGCGGTGAGTTGGCTGACAATGTCTTCGCCTAACAACACGCCTGCAAAGGAGGCACGACTGGGGCAAACAGCAATACCTCAGTGATAATGGGTGCACTTTGACTTGAAGTGTAGGAGAAACCCGGCCTGGAGAGGTGCTCTGGAGGGAAAAGGTGAGTTTCTTGGGGCAGTGCCACCAGCAGGCGCTCCTGCAAGCCTCATCACCATCCAGCTCTGCCGAGCAAGGGATGCCCTCGCCCACGGGCTGATAAGAGACAGGGGAAGAGAAGGGAGGGCAAGTCACAGCTCACCCCCATGCCACCGAGCGCAACCCCATCCCGCACCTTCCCAAGCTTGAATTCCCCCAAACCTCTCCATCCCTTCCACATGCAAAGGGGCCAGGCTGCCAGCAAAATGCTATGCCTTCAAAGCCTTCCTCGCCATTACTTTGCCACAACACCTACACAGGCCAAGCCACTGGTGTCCCAGTACAACTGGACTTAACAGCTGGTTTTTAATCCCGCATTTCCCCGCACGGGAAGCTCTTTGGGGCAGTCGTGGCAACAGATTTGCTCAGAGCAACAGGGCAGAAGCCTGAAGGACTACTATGATAAACCCAAAATTAGAGCTTCCAAACCCCTTCCTAAAAGGAGATCAAAACCAATCAATCTAGCAACAGCCTGCTACAGTCATTTGTGCAGTGGGATGGCAGAGCACAAAAGCATTGCTCACTCAGTTAAGAGAGGAGCTGGACCACTGCCTGTCTGTCCGGCTGCAATTGTTCCCGCACTTCATAATTAAGGGCTACAATTCACCATTTTTCTAATGCCAAACCCCAAAAGACTCGTTGGAACAAAACCATTTTAAATACTAAATGGGAAGCTACTGCTGAACCGACTGTAATCTTTCAGATCCCCCTAGCTCCAACACTGTTAAATGCAAAAGATACGGAGAAACTAATATTTAATGTTCTTGCAGAGGGATTTGTAATCAGCCACCCTGTACACAGTTAGAAGCCTGAAGCTTAAGCAGGTCTTTACCCTGGTATTGCAAAATGACAAGCCTGGTCATTCCACCAACAAGATTTTCCCATTATTTCTGTTCAGCGTGCTGTTTGACGCAAGTATACAAAGAGATTGGACCACTGACAAAAAAGAAAAAAAAAAAGTGCTTCGTTAACCTCTCGGTGACTCAACGATCCTATTGTTAAAGAGCAAGGGACAAAAGGAGAAGCCGACGTCTCCTCTATCTCAATTCCTTAATTCCTTGAGGAAAATGAGATTGACCTGACTTGGAAGCAATCTGCAAGTTAAAGAAGACTTGTTAACTCATAGAGGGAAATCAAAAACCCTTAAGTGATTGTGAATCTTATCAGATCTAGGTGCTTTCATGTGGTTTCTAACTACCTGAAGTTTTAAGATACTATTTACTGCACATATTATGTCTAATCAGTTGAGTGATTTTAGTTTTCTCTAAAGGGAAAGAAAGCGTGATTGATGCATCAAAATTACTGTCAATGTGGTACAGACCTAGCTAAATGAGAGCAGAAAGCAGTATTTGAAACAAGAACACTGCACCCCATATCAGTCTAAGTCTTGATAATTCTTCAGCTGGAAAGGGAGATGAAATGAACAGGCAAGATTTTCCTCCCTTCTCACCACATACAGTATAGTGGGGGGAAAAACAGTTGAAAAAAGTATCGATCAGTTAAACAATCTAAGTTCAGAGTGGTAATAAATTTTCAAATATGCCAAGAGTTTAAAGCTCAGGGGTATGCAGTTAGTTCTCAACCTTGAGATTTTAAAAGTGCAACTTCAGTTTAGGCTAGACAATAGGAGGAATGCAGACTCAGCATATAGAAGTCAAAGTTCCTGTAAGTTGACAGGGGTATCATAAATAGAGTTATCATCAACATGCACAGCACAACTGCCAAACCAGAACTTCAGAAGCATGAGGAATTGCAAGCCTCCCAAGGCTGGAATTGCCTC
The DNA here is from genome assembly GCF_000687285.1 of Phaethon lepturus. NCBI lineage: Eukaryota > Metazoa > Chordata > Aves > Phaethontiformes > Phaethontidae > Phaethon > Phaethon lepturus. The sequence continues at coordinate 75,518 of NW_010527466.1, forward strand.
CTCTTCAAGCCTACACAGCCGGGCAAGCATCGTATCAGCGTGCCTATTTTTGCTTTTAATACCACAGTCGTGGTTCAGAAAGACACAAAAACATGGGAAAATCCAAACAGACAGGCTTGAACTGGCATTACTTGCTACTCTTGCTTCCCCCTGTGCATGTACAGCTACACTGCTCTGAACTACACCCAAGCGACCAGGGGCCATACCCAACAGATCAGCTTCCTCCAGCTTGTACCTTGCAGGGTGGGGTTCAAGCCAGAGGACAATGCTGGCGTAGGAACAAATGGGTAGTAACGGGCCATGAACGCATTTTGACTGCAAGTTGGAAAAACGCTCTCAATCATCAATCCAACGAGGTGCTCAGTGCTGTAATGGTGAATCTGCAGCCTCCATGCAGAGCAGGGGTGCCATATTTTATTTCACCTGGCCATGCAGCCCTCCTGCCGCTTAGCTACAGAGGTGAACCAGAGCCCTAGGACTGCAGGCAACATGTTTTAACCAATACAAGAGGCATCCACCATTCTTTTGCTGGTAGCAATCAATGAGTTTTAATCCATAATAGCCTATTTAATAATAGCCTATTTATCGAGGCCAGCACTAAGATCTCACCTCACTGTCTATCCCAAACACCTCCTGCGCTATGGCAGGGACCTCGCTGGCTACAGCTCCACTGAGATACCACCCTTTCAACTTCCACATTGAGGACACATGCTCCTAAATGGCAGCACCACACGTTCCCCTTCATAAGGTTTCTTTTCACCTTGTTAACCTCTCTGGGCTTCATTCAACAGCCTGCTGAAGGTACTCACACATAAAGAAGTGGTACACAGTTACTGTCTTCTCAGCACATGGACCCTTTAAGATCTGAGCAGGCAGCTTAAGAAGGTCACATGCACTCAGGAACCAGTGCAGTATTTCAGCAGACTCCAAGGCAGCATTTGCATCTTGTCTTAAAACACCCAGTTAGATTAAGCTCCCCTCCAGCACCAGGGAAAAGGCTCCAGCTCTTCCACAGACTTGCTTAACACACTTGAATTACACCTGAGCCATGTGGTGAAGGAGCTTTCTTTTGCCACCTTCCTCCTATGGCTGTTGATTCCCCAGGTAAGCGATGCTGAAGCTTGCCGAGTTTCTCTGAGCAGCAGACCCTACAACACTTCTCAGCCATACTGGTCCCAGTTCCACCATCCAGTTCACTACGTAACCCTGGATACAACATAATATTGGAAGTTGGATGACAATACACAGGAACAGCCCAAAAGATGTGTTCAAAGTGCATCTCTCCAGTTTTCCTGATTTTCTCCACTTGTGACCATAAGGACCAAGCTTATAAGAGTTTCCTAAAGGGACTTCAAATAGGCATTTCACTGTTTTTTGAATTTTGAGTTCAAGTCAATAACCCAACATCCCAGAGTTCTCCCCCAAAAACAACCTCATAACCCATGCACGCACACCCACCCCAATGCCCTCAGCTTTATTGACCAGCACAGTACTGATCTGAACTCGAGAACATGCCAGGTTGTTAAAATGGCGTAAAAACGCTCAGCAACAGAAATGCAGAATAATTGAGGTCATTTCTCTCATGCTTCTCAGTGCCCTTGCTTTGCTGTCCCACAACCTGCTCCTCCTTTGGCATGTGAGGATTGGACAAACACTTCACCACAACCACACAGATCTAAACTTACTTGCCTCCAACTTTGGTTACACCTCACATTATTACTCCAGTAGCCTGTAATGGGGAGCGGGGATTAAGAAATCTACTTAGAAATAGGTACACCAGACCTGAAGCCAAGAAACTCTTCTTTTGACACACAAACAGCATAGAAAAAAAAAGTAGAAACTAGGAGATCCAGGCAGGGGGGCAGCTGAAGAGGCAGGCTTGTAATGGAAACATCTGATCAAGAATTTTCACAAGCCTTTAAAACTTCTGAAACCTAACCCCTTCGCTAGCACTTTTCACATGCCTCAGACCGCAGACCATGTTACGCAAGTCATAAGTGTGCCTCAGCAACCCTCCCTCCCACGGCGCTCCACACCTCACCGAATCGATGTGTTGAAGCACACTGAGGTGAAGAAGTGTACTTGTTCTTCCCACAACTGGGCTGGTGTACTGTCACCTAAGCAGAGAAAGCCTTGCTTTGCTGTGCATCTTGAACTAGGCTCTAACCCATTAAAAGCTACTTTAAAAAAAACAAACTGTTTTTACATATACACACACACACTAAGCTGTAAAGAGGTTTACTAAATTTAGCACGCAACCCAATCCTAGTGGTAGTGTAGCACAGGCTGTAGATACGGAAGCGACCTTACGTGAAGGTAACAAGGGAGAACTGCTGGTACCCCCATTGAGCTGCCATGGAAAAGCCTAGGGAACCCAGTAAAATCCTTACACAACCTCCATAAATCCTCCCTGCTGCTTGGTGGTTTCCAAGGTTTTGTAATGCTACTTCTGCCTCTCTTCTGGACGCTCATTGTCCATGCTAGGTCAGGCTTGGTGAGGACACCTTCTCAGCAAACATTAGGGCAAACAGCTTCTCCTTGGTCAGGGTTTGACCCTTGAAAAGTGAAGCTTTCATGGACCTCCACCACCACTGCTGTAAGTACAAAACAAGGCAGCATAAGGAGAAAAAGCAGCACAGTCCTTTATCAATCCATCACTGCTGAGGCCACGCATACTGCCAACAGGTATTTATACAACCAAAGGTCAGTATGTGTGACACGGGATACCGCATTTGCCCACAAAATCCATTTTCTGCCAGTTTCCCACACCACACCCCACTGAGACCTGCAGATGCTACCTTATCCAAGAGAAGGATGGGCTGAGTCTCCCTGGAGGACAGCAAGTTAAAGCAGGGAGAAAAGTCCCTGCGTAGCCCCAGGGGAAAGTGCCCTTCCTGGTACAGCACCGCTAAACTCAGATCACTTCCCAGATTTGAAAATGCCCTGTGAAAGATCCATTGGGTATGATCCGCTGTAGCCATGGCGCTGCTCTCGGGTGTACCTGGAGCTGCAACAGAGAAGGGCAGAAGAGATGCTGCAGCTGGTTTCACGTGCCTGTTTTTAGGTCCATGCACATCATAGCGTTAAGAAAAAGGCAATGCCTACATGAAAGCCAAGCTGGGATGTCCCCACACAACATGATGACTTAGCGGACAAAGCAGCGCTAATCATCACAGCAGCTTTTCAAACTGGTTTGGGAGGCAGGAAGAAACATCACTTTGGGGGAACAGGCTTGACCTCCCACCCACACCGCAGCAGAGACCCTGAAAGGAAGACGCATGGAAGAACGACCTCAGTTGCTGCAAAAGAGCCATTTCCCCCACTCACGCACCAGCTCACTGCCAGCCCAGCAAAGCTGCAGCAGCGTGCCCTGGGGGCCAGGTCACACATGAGACAGCTGGTCTGACGGTGACCTCCTGGCATCTTTAACCGCAGGCACTTGGCCTCAGCCTTCTCTTCTGTTAAATGGGAGGGTAAGCGCCCTCCTACCTGCCTGCGCACCAGGGAGGGTGGACAACGCTGTGGGAGCCTGGCAGCAACACAGGGTGGAAGGCAGGCGCCAGGCAGAGACACACCCATGCGAGCCGAATGCAAGACATTGGCTTTAGGCACTCCTGTCACCCAGCACTCCCCACCACAGGCTCAGGAACAGTTCACTTCCTCCAATAAATTGGGTTTTTTTCTCCTTTGTATGCATCAGTTACGGACTTTTCAACCTAAAACCCCAGACCAAATAGGTTGAGGAAAAAAGTAGTCATAGCCAGTGGTCAGATTAAACTAGTAATAATACAATTATCAGCTGACTGATATTATAGGCTCTCATATCAGTCAGTCACGATCCAGTCCAATCCTGGCACCGTCCCTGAAGGGCTGCACCTTGTGCAATAGCTTAGTCATCATCTTCCTTGACAGCTACGCACTTGCAAATAGATTACAAGTCCACTCACACTTTCCCCTCCACCCTATTACAGGCAGGGCCAGGATGGGAGCAGAGTGCTGCCACGTAGAGGAGCAGGCAGCTTGTCCCTCGCAGGGGAGGAGATAGCGCTTTTGTCTCCTGGACTCAACAACTTCCTTCCTGCGCGGTTGCCGGCAGACAAAAGACACCTTTTCACATCACAGGCAGGAATGAGATGTACTAACATTTGTCACATCCCTGAAATAAAATACCCCGCTTACCATTTTCAGTCCATACAGAAGAGTGTAAAGCAGAACTAAGCCAGCATTTCTTCTACAAGAAACTCTTGCAGGGTGGGATTTGGAAGCAAAAGAACAAGGAACCCAAAATAACTCAGGTTCAGTTTATATTGCTCTGGCAGGTAGCACAGCTAAACAAAAGATAACACTGGACTGAGGTACTTCCCCTCCACAGGATGAGAGCTGGATTGTTTTTGGAAGTGCCATGAATCACGGACATAAATATACCAGGCTTTAGAAGCCTTCAACACCCCCATAATTCTGAACTCAAGTTTTATTTTCCCTGGGTCATTCAACACATGCCTGATGAGCTGGACACCAGACAGCCAGGCTGAGAAGGTTAGCTATTCAATTAATACGTGCAATCTGAAAATGAGTACTTGTGTTTCACTGGACAAAATGAACACACCTCTTCTGAGACGGAAAAAGCCCTCCCTGATGCTCAATTAGCTATTCAACTACAACTTGAAGGAAACCAGGAGTTTTGCTCTATTTCCTCAACTTCACAGTATAAAAGGGCTTAAAGATGTTTCCTGCAGCAGGGGAGCTGTTAGCGATGTACTGGCTGTTCTGGTGCAGAGCAGCGATTTGCAGGACTGCCTGGCTGCGAGCAGATCCAGACAGGGCAGCACAGGCGGTGGGATCAGCCAAGAGGGAAGGTGCCCCATGAGAAAGAAAAAAACCTGCAAGGAGTGCTGTTTTCCATGCTTTACTACCACTGAAAATCCTGCACACCTGACAGCAACAGCAGCAGGGAGGTGTTAATGCTAGCAGAGGACAAGGCTATTTAAATTAGGGATTATTACTGCCAGAAAATTAGTAGCTTGCCCACATTACTAATTTACAGACAGTTTCTGAGTTATAATACAGCCTCAGTGATGTACAAGCAAAGATGAGGTTTCATTTGAAAACAAAAAATGCTATTCTTCTAAATAAGTCTTCTTGGGAAGAAAACGGGAAGGAACGTCATCTACTTCTCTACAGTAACAGGAATTTAGAGCTGTGAATTCTGATAAGCAGAGTAGCCACAAAGTGCTAAGAAAAACAAAGTACATTGCAGAAAACAAGGAGAGCTCTATAAAAGTTACTATTTTACTTCCGATTAACCTACAAACCTTACAGTTCCGGTCCTTCTCCTCTCCCTTCTGCCCCCCACACATTGCACAGAAGAATTCAAGGCTTGATGCTCCTAAATTACTTCTTTGCATCATATAGTTGCGAGAAAAGAACACAATATTCTTTGTGTTAGAAAGAGTCAGGGAAGAAGCTTTCCAGAGTTTTCATGTGCATACGTGAAACAAACTATTTCTTCTTCCCCTGTTTTCCACAGGATCAGAGAGACTTACTTTAAAAATTAAAAAAAAAAAAACACCTTTAGTTAAATGGGAAGCATTAAAAAGGATCATGGGATTTGCATTTTTTAGCACCTCAGATTATTACAGTTTCCACAGCCATGACTTCCCCTTCCAACTCCCCACCAAGCTTCAATTAAAGAATGCTCATATTTGAGTGGATTTTGGCATTTCCTCATACTAAGACACTGGGCAATCCAGGCCAACAAAATGGCCAGGCAGCAGAATTTGTGCATTCCCAGGAGATGTCTGTTTAATTTTGCTGTATGGATAGATACTGCATCAAGCCTGCACTCTGCCCAGTACCTATATTTGGGGACTGAGTTGACCTGGCAGTGCCCCCATAAGCTCATTTATTAAGATTCACTTATTCATTCTAATATAATCTAATTAGACTGCAGCACTCCTGCACTCAGGCATGGTGGCGACCAAGAGAGGACAAGTTCAAACGCACGGAACCTGCCCCAGATGCTACTTTAATTCTTGTGTGGGGGAGAAGAAACCCTCCCAGAGGAATGGCAGGAATTGTGGATGCCTGTGTACTATCTCCCTGCTTGGAGCAGCACCTGGATCCACTCTGCTTCTCCCCCCCACCAGCTAAAAGACAGATTCTTCAGTTGGAAGGAACAGAGTCCAGATCAACATACGGTGCTTATTGATGCGAGGGCTGCTGCTCCCGCTCCAGACCCACTGGAAATATCTGCCACCATCAAGGGGAAGATGAGGGAATTTGAGTGTCCCAGGCCCTCAAGCAGTGCCCACACCAGCAGGCACAGATGTGCTCCCAAACCAGAGACTGCAGGCATCAGCCTGAAAGAAGTGCCAACAAGTCCAGGGTGTATGAAATGACCTTCAAGGCTCCATTCTGGCAAAAAATAGAAAGTTTTCAAAGCCCAGAAGTACCCTCTCTCCTGCAACCAGCTGTAGTTCAGGCATGAGAACAGGAAGAAGCTTTTACATTTCTAAAAACATAAATAAATACTATTTTTTAAAAGGCATCATGTGTTTTATTTGCTTGGACATCTTGCATAACGATGAGAGGAGAAACAGATTCCTAAGCGTCATGAGCTGGTAATTCTCCAATCTATCATCTCCATAGTTTATGCACAGTCATTAGCAAGAAGCGATTTGTCTGGGACAGATTTGTCCAGCAACTCCCTGTCTCGTCTAGGCTAAAACAATCACCCCAGGAAAGTCAAAGTTCGACAGCTTAGTGCAGCAAGCAGGCCCCCCCCAAAAATACTCATTTTTTTTAAAATAGTCCAATCTTGACATTTTGCCAAGACAGAGCAGGAAGCTTAAGAGCTAAACACAGATGCATAAAATTCCCTTTATAAAAAGGTTTTGATGGGTAAAGGCAAAAGGTTTTCACTGACAAGGAAATCCTGAGAATATTGACAAGAGAACAACAGGAGGAGACTTAAAGACTTTAACTTGTTTAACCTATCAAAACAAGTGGTCAAGAGGGGATCCAATTGCTCCCTCCAATTACATCAGGGAGAGAAAACAACCCTTTAAACCAAATGGCAACACTAGAACAAAAACAAATTATAAGAAGCCATAAACACCATGAGGATGGAAATTCAGCGACTGCTCCAAGACTTAGAGGAGGCTCTCCAACAGCTCTCCCGCAGAGATGGGGGCAAAGAATAAAGCGATCAAGTTTCACCTTAAAAGCAGTTATGCTACGAAAGGCATCCACAGCACGGATGGGCGCTATAAACGGGGAAACTGAACTCGATCAGGGGCTCTTTCCTACTCTCGGGTTCTTATGGGCCCGCTTGCTGCCGCAGCTTTTGCAGCTGGTAATGGGAATGAAGAACTACCCTCCTCCTGCCACTCTGCCTTCTGCTTCTTCCCCACCCCCCCAGGATGGCACAGAGGGTATTCACCCTATTTACTTAGGCACGTAATTGGGGTATGATCAGAGAACTAAACTGGGGCGCTGAAGCTCTCACAAAGTCAATGGCAAGAGGTGGGTGTCTTGGCAGCAGCAGGGGAAGGGATTAGGAGCAACCAAGTTCAACGCTTAAAATAAAACACATGTCCTCTCCCCCCATGTCCTTATGCCTCAGGGTCTCTGCCTAAAATGTATTTAATCTATACCCATCACCTCTGAAATTCAAGGGCAATTTCAGTTTCTGAGGGATTTTAACCCTGGGTCTACAGTACCAACAGTCAAATAATGATTAAGACACTTTTGAGCCATAACCATCTAATTTCCAACAGTGAGAGTGGATGATGCAAATGAAAGCTGTTACATGGCTGAGTAACACCACAGTTTTCTACAGGCTTGAGCAAATCTTTCCCTTTTCTTCAAGGGGTTTCAAAACCAAAGTAGTTAGCAGACTAAGTTATCTGTAATAGGGGTTTTATAACAGTGGGGGGATAAAGGATCAAATTAAAAACTAATTGTGTTCTTCATATCCTACTGCTGCTACTTCTGAAAGAATCATCTTCAACTGGCTAGATAAGGGGAGGTAGGGAAAAAAAGAAATCTAACAAAAGGTATTTGGTAATAACTCTAACAGAGAATTAGTGTTTCTATGCAAACCCCAACCTTTCTCTGCTGCAGTTACACACAAAAGTTATTTTAATCACAGTATGCAGAAAGCAGCATCAGCATATGAGGCAAGAGAAAAAATATGTGGTAAAGCGAGTTGCATAGCCTGTTCACAGACAGAAATTACACTGCAGTTATAGGGAAGAGGTCCACGAGAAGCGCTTCCAGCCCAAACCAAACAGGACGACATTAGCAATCCACCGAGAGAACAGGCAAGAAAAATATTTGAAAGAAGGCGGAACATGGGAACTGAATCCCCTTTTAATTTTTACAGCAATCAATTCAGACTTTCCAGTGAGGGATTTTTGCCTTGTCATACGTAAAGAGATGTTAAATAGAACTTGTCAGTTATGTCTACTAAATACCGCATGTGTGTTGTTGGACAGAGGCAGCAATGGAAACACTGAAGGGAATTTTAAAGAGAAAAGAACTACAGCAGAGTATGAGCTCAGCTCCTCTTTCACAACTCACTTCCACAAAGCAAGAAATTATCTTCAAGTTTTTCTAACAGTGATCTCAAAATACACAGCAGAGCCTTTGGGAAGAAAGAAAAGGTTATAAATTGACAAACCTAAAGCACGCAGGTGGATACACAATGCCAGAACGTAGCATTTGGCATCACCTAATGCAGAAGAGACGCTATGCTACGTTATTCTTAATAACCACCTACTTAATTAACTTACTTCATCAATTAAAATTAGTTGGTACCTACAAAGAGGTAGCTTTGCCACCTTAACATTTTTTCCCCCTCAATAACCTGCGCACCAGAGGAAGGCTTCCAGCAAAGGAGTAAGGTGTGAGTAGAGGAACGGCGAGAGGGGGTACTAACACCTCCAGCTGCACGCAACCCGCACCAGTGCTGTACCATAGGGCACTGGCAACCTTAAAAAATACCCCTGACAAACGTAACCTATCAGCAAGGGTAAGAGCAGTATATTTTACCTGAATTTACAGGAACACAAGATGGGCCAGGCTATTTTAGCTGCTCAAGTGCAATGCTTCGTTAAAGTTTGCAGGGCCACCCAAGCGTCGCAGCGTTCGGCTCACGCCTAACCTTACCCGGGGGGCCAAAAACCACGGGAAATTCCGATAAATCGGATTGGGAGGCTACAGTTTTTTTACTTAGCCGCCCTTCACAGGTCCCTGCCTCCCGCGGAGAGCAGGTAAAGACCCAGACCCACAGGAGACGACCGATACATCATTTTCCACTCCCCCGCCCTTTTTACCGGTTAACGTGGCCTGGGGAAGGTTACCAGGAGATGCTGCGCTGCTCCACAGCCGCGGCGACTGGAGGCCCGCAGCGGGAGCCGCCCCA
>NW_010527467.1:0-741 GCF_000687285.1 Phaethon lepturus
CAGGGCAAAGCCAGCGTGCCTCTGTGTGCAAAACGCTGTGCAGACACGCTCTGAAACACCACTTTCTGCCTTTACGCCAGCTTCACACTCTCAATTTCGAGTTCCTTATGATTTACATCAGGGCAAATGATAGGTGATTCAAGCCAAGGAAAGTTGAAATAGTTTCATTGCTTAAATGTTTCCTGGAAGAAACAACAGGCGACTGCGCAGCGGGGATAAGGGAGCGCCGGGATATCAGGCAGAGAGCATGCCACCGCAGGGTCCCCACCCTGCAGCCCCGCCGGACGCGACGCCTCCGGGTGCGCCGCGGGCGAGACGGGTGGCTCCCGGGAGGGAGAAACGCCAGGGCATTCCCCAGCGGGCAGTCCCGCAGGGTGCAGCCCTGGCACGGGAAGAGAAGGGCTGCGTCAGCCCCGGTGGGGCTGCTGGGGACCCCCCTGCCCCGAGCTGCCAGCTCTGACAGCGCTGAAGCTAAAAGCAAAGAGAAAAACCTTTCCTCCTTTTCTTTAAAGAGGGCTGCGCACGGAGGAGACGGGCAAGGGGACGAGCTTTATGACACGGGGTGGTAGCACTCCGCCATCCCCAGCTCATTCCCTTTATACCTGCCGGCACGGCTTTGCTGCGGGCACGGAAAGCAGAGGGCAAGCGCTGAGCGGGCATCTTTCCAAACTCAGCCGCTGCAGGGTGCCTTAACTTTTCTCTTTTGCAGAAACAGCCGCTGGAGAGCGGAGCCGGGCAGCC
>NW_010527467.1:855-1298 GCF_000687285.1 Phaethon lepturus
GGCTGTCCTCAGGGACTTGTGTTTGGGTGTTGGGTGCACAAGAGGCGTTTGAAATACCTTCTATTTACAGGAACGGCCCAGTATCAACTCCCAGCCAGGGAATGTTCCAAAAGCTGCCAGCCCTGCGAGGGACAGGGAGGGCATCCAAACAGTTAAGGTTTCCTGTTAAGCCCCACCGTGCTATTTATGACTTTACCAGCAGTCAAGATCTTAAAGAAAAAGCTTTTCTGCCGCAGGAGCCCAGGCAGCCCCTTTCCGCCCGCCCTCTGGCCCCGCTCCAGCCTGCAGAGAGGGGCTCGCCCCTCGCACAAGGCTCCGGAGGAGGTTTTTAAGTTTGCACGAGCGAAAAACCCCAGCGAACAATTAACCTCACCCGTTGTCGGGTTACAACGTGGTGGGGGGCAGCGGGGAGCGGTGGCAGCGACCCAGAGCCCACGCTTGGG
>NW_010527467.1:1554-1900 GCF_000687285.1 Phaethon lepturus
GAGGGGCTTCGCTCCCATGGGGGGCCAGGACTTCCCGCACAATGGCACCACTGACGTTAACACTAACCAGCTTTCTTCCTCCTGGGAACAGCGTCTGGGTTACTCTGAAGGTCAGGACTACCCTCTCGTAGCCTTTTCCCGTGTTTGTGCCGAGACAGGGGCTCGCCCCTCGCACAAGGCTCCGGAGGAGGTTTTTAAGTTTGCACGAGCGAAAAACCCCAGCGAACAATTAACCTCACCCGTTGTCGGGTTACAACGTGGTGGGGGGCAGCGGGGAGCGGTGGCAGCGACCCAGAGCCCACGCTTGGGGCCACCTCCCTCCTGCGGGCTCTGGCGCCGGCACCCC
>NW_010527468.1:0-3764 GCF_000687285.1 Phaethon lepturus
AAAGAAGAAAAAAAAAAAAAAAAGAAAAAAAGAGAGGAAGAAAATGTCTTGTAATATTTGTAATATGTGTTACCCTTTTTCAGGGCTACTGTTGCAGTTTAACACCAGTAGGCAGTTCAGCTGCAGCCAACCGCTCGCTCATTCCCCCTTGGTGGGATGAGGGAGAGAATCAGAAGCATAGAAGTGAAAAAACTCATGGGTTGAGATAAAGACAGTTTAATAGAGAAAGAAAAATCCACACACGCAAGCAAAGCAAAACAAGGAATTCATTCACCACTCCCCACGGGCAGGCAGGTGTTCAGCCATCTCCAGGGAAGCAGGGCTGCATCACGCGTAACGGTTACTTGGGAAGACAAAGGCCATCACTCCGAATGTCCCCCCTTCCTCTTCTTCCTGACAGCTTTTATTGCTAAACACAGCGTCATATGGTCTGGGGTATTCCCTTTGGTCAGCTGGGGACAGCTGTCCCAGCTGTGTCCCCTCCGAACCTCTTGTGCCCCCCAGACTGCTCACTGGCGAGCGGTGTGAGAAGCAGAAAAGGCCCTGACACCGTATAAGCACTGTTCAGAAATAACTAAGATGGCCACGTTGCCAACGCTGTCCTAGTCACAAATCCCAAACCTTACACTATACTAGCCGCTATGAAGAAAATAAACTCTATCCCAACCAAAACTAGTACAGTTACAGTATTGCTTTTAGTCACAGTCATTTATATTTTAAGTCCCTGTATATCTAATATGAATACAAAGAGAAACTGTTATATGCTTTCCATTTACTGGTCTCTTTCTCAGCATCCAGAAGCCCACTGAGCTACTAACACTCCCTTTGAAAGAAAAGGTTTAGAAAATTTAGAGCAAAATCCACCAATAATCCTAGGTCTTCAACTTTTCAATGAAATAACAATAGCAAAAGAATTAAAAGCTTTTAGTGGAATTCTGCATGTCAGCTGTAGAAAGAACCTTAATTTGGTACGAATGGATGATGGCATGCCTGTCTGAAAGTCTGTCTGTGCCACGGAAAGCACCAGGAGTTCTGTCAGGCTGATCCTCACAGAACTTTATTACTATGAAAAAAACCCAAGCAGATGAATCCTAGTTACCAGTGTTATGGAATGACTTTGAACAATAGTAATCAAGTCCAGCTTCTTACTGTAGTTTTATGTTTTTAGAAGAACCTGACATATGGGAAATATTACTTTAGCCAATGTTGAGACAAGTGCTAGAATTTCGGTGTAAAATGATTACAGGATGTTTTTTTCAACTTGCATTTTTAAAAGAAATGTCCCTATTTCTTTTGAGGTGTAAAGTTCTTAAGATTTTTTTTTTTCTACACATGCAATCTGCAGAAAATGTATCGAAAATGTACTCTCCATAAGCCTCCAATTGTGTGGAATGCCATACAAGTGAAGCTGCATTGTAGACATATTGAGCCGTAAGGACTACATTGCTCTTGACCATGTTCAAGCTTGAATGGAGGGAGGTCAGGCAGAAAGGGGGTTACGTGCAGTTGCACCTTCCCCAGTCAGGGGAGTTAAGCCTTGGGAAGATCCCTACCATCTCACAGAACAGAGTGGGCACTAAGCAGCGAGAGGACCATATTCCACAGATGTGTCACAACGCGTTAGGAGCTCCACGAAGGAACACAGGCTTATGAAGGGCGAAATTCAGCCTTACAGGAAATGCACTGCAGGCTAGATGGACTAAAAAGACACGAGGGGCTTCCAGAGCACAGAACAAGGCCCCACTCCTGTACAAGTGAGAATTTGATGCTTCTTACTGATGACGCAAAGCTGAAAGGAAGGTAGTCGGGTGGGTGCCTTAGCTCAGTGTGTGCCATATGCAGCTCGCTAAAGAAAACACTGCGTGGAGCTCGATGCAAGACACCTCCCTGTGAGCTGTATTTAGGTGCCTTTAGCCACTGCGGGGTCCCACTCGGGGATCTTCTATGGAACCTATATTTCTCATTCAAAAAGCTGAACAGGAGCTATGCTCTGCCCTTAGACAAAAGTTAAGGGGCATCCCCACTTTATATTGATTAAAACTTTCGATTCAGCATTTGGGAGACCTGGTTTCCTTTCTTTGGTATTCATTCTCTGTTCTGGAGGACAGGCAACCCTTATCTACTTGTCAGGAGTCTCCAGCGAGCAACTATTTGACAGGAGCGTGTCCAGAGAAGGGCAACGAAGCTGGTGAGGGGGCTGGAGCACAAGTCTTATGAGGAGCGGCTGAGGGAACTGGGATTGCTTAGTCCGGAGAAGAGGAGGCTGAGGGGAGACCTTATCGCTCTCTACAACTACCTGAAAGGGGGTTGTGGCGACGAGGGTGTTGGCCTCTTCTCCCAAGTAACTAGCGAAAGGACAAGAGGAAATGGCCTCAAGTTGTACCAGGGGAGGTTTAGATTGGATATTAGGAAAAATTTCTTCACTGAGAGGGTGGTCAGGCATTGGAACAGGCTGCCCAGGGAGGTGGTGGAGTTGCCATCTCTGGAAGTGTTTTAAAAACGTGTGGATGTGGCACTTCAGGACACAGTTTAGGGGACATGGTGGTGCTGGATTAATGGTTGGACTTGATGATCTTGAAGGTCCTTTCCAACCTAGTGATTCTGTGATTCTGTGATTCATTTCTCTTGCTGAATGTCCTTGCCTCCCTGCATCTGATGCCAAAGCATTCTGAGAGGAAATAGTCCCTTTAAGAACTATTTTTATATATTATATGAGGAATGAAGCCAGAATATGTCCAGTTTCAGGAGAACTCTATACCTACAGAGTAATATATCCTCTTGCACTTATCATTGATGATCCTGGATCATCTATATCCAGGGTGAGTGCATTAGCTTTTTCATGTGAAAGAAAAAGAAAAAAAAAAAGGATCATTTCTCTTTGGTTGCACTAAATATCATCTATCTCTGTGTTTTGTAACGTGTCTCATTCACCTGCTGTGCGCTCACTCTACTTGTAGCACAATTGTTTTCTTTTTTTATCTTGTTAGTGGGAATAGAGGTAACCCTGTTTTCAGGACACTGATTGTCCTTATGGGCACATAAAGCACTGAGCTGGTCAGTCTGTTAAAAGACTTGTGCGTGTTTGTAGAATCAGACTGTCCGGCACCAGAGGAACTTTGTAAGGTCTTTGTGGCTCAGGGCAGCCTAGGTGCTTCTGTAGCTTGTAAGTATGCAAGACTTAGAGAATAACAGTCCTGGAATTAGTAGCCTAAATTTTATCAAGGTCTCATTGAAATTGTAAGGGGTCTGATCCTCAGGTGTATTTAGGTTTCTATGCCTCATGCTGATGTTGGTGGGAGATGCTCACAGGAGCAAGTAAGAATCTGGCCCTGTGGACCACGCTGAAGCAGGAGCTGCCACACAAAATTCCAGGAGATGCAGTACCCCAAGCTCCTGATTCTAGCAAAGCTGCTTGGAGACACTTCTTAGCTTGGTGGTTTACTTGTTTTTAAGTTTGGGCAATCATATCTAAATAGAGGTTTACAGCTGCTTAATGTCTGGGGTTTCTTTAGCTTTTAAACATGCCAGGATCTTTCATTCCTTCAGTGAAACAACAAACACACCTTAAGCTAATGGATTAACTTCAGTGTTCTTTTGCCACTTCAGTAAAAAAAAAAAAACAACAAAACACAAAAAACCACACCACCACAAAAAACTACAGCAACTTTAAAAGCTCATAAATTGAAACCCATAATATTAGCACGCTAGTGAGTTACCCCTTGCACAACGACGTTTCCTTTTCAGTGCGAGATCTATTCAGCAGG
>NW_010527468.1:3776-24302 GCF_000687285.1 Phaethon lepturus
AGGTTTGGATACACGGAAACACAGGATCAGATCTGTAACTTGATGAACATGTGAAAGAAGAGGATAGAAAATCTATATGGAGAAATGCTGACTGCATTTCTGGAAAGCTCACACTTTGTAAGGATTTAATACATTTAAGATTTTTCAATATAATTGCACCCTGTTGGACATGGCTTTTTATGTTGTTAAAGGTAACGTTAAATTAACATGGAGTGAAAAAACTCCCTGGAAAGAGTTATTTAAATATGGATATTTTCTTGGTATGAGTTGGCAACAATCTGTAATTTCTTGTCTCTTACAGCAAGAAAAAAAAAATCAGATGACTTATCCAAAGTTACATTACTGGAAAGCTAAATTGTATTTCCTATAATTAAATGAGATTTTTTTTAAATACAAAAATATTTTTAAGGTAATTGAAAATAAATTTCTACCTACAGATTATCAGTATTTTTCATTTGTATTTCTGCATTTAACATTAAGATAACAACAAGTTTCAGCTAGCTTGAGTCATCAAAGCTAAACAGTATTTGAGTGTAAGAAAGTTTAAGTAGTATTCAAAATAACTGTTCATAACGACTCATATTCTCAACACCCAACCTAGTATTTTCCTTTCTGAACTCCTGCTTCAGCTTCTCATCTAATATGACTGAAAACAAGTGTGGATTCTCTTAATTCCGTATAATTGTACTCTACTTACAAAATTCTGTAGAAGATTTTTATGAAAAAGGACTGCAGATAATCTCTTTATACAGGAATTGCTCTGTAGCTATGAAAAATATCTTATAATAGGCTAACTTAACATGCAATTCTTCAATTTCTTTCTTTAGACAAAAAAAATAGCACAAATGATAAAGATTAAAGCATGCCATTTAAATATAAAAGAGATGTATCTCAGTTGAGTTTGGACCAATGAAGAGGGAAAAAAAAAACAAAAAACCCCCCAGACCCAGTTCTAACCTGTGTAGAAATAAACATGTAATGTTTTATTTAGTGGGTAGAGATATTACTGGAAGATCTTTAGAAGACTGAGATGCAGCGTAAAAGATTTCTTTGCCTATTTTATTGTTATCAGCAGCCATTAGCCCTGTACAATAAAGCTCATTTTTGTTGAACAAAAGATATCTGCCCAAAATGTGTGAACAAATATGTATATATACTGAAAAGTGTTGTCTTGATACTTAACGTTGAGGGCAATGAGCGATTAAAGAGTGAGATTATTCTATGCTGGGGGAAGCCTCACCTCCTGAAGTGGGGACTTCTTGGGACAACTCCTTTGGTTGCAGTTCTCAGTCTGGAATGCCATCCCCACAAGGACTAGAAGGGCTCTATCTCAGAGCCCTCTGGAGCCTCATTTATGCTTCAGAGGTGAAAGCCATTGAGGAAGGAGGGGCATGTGGTGTTTTCCTAACACACCATAGCAGGAGGTTAAGGTGCTGCGCTTCACTTTTAACTACTGAAGAATAAAGAGAAAGAATCTTCAAAGTTTGGGGGTTCTTTATGTCTACATTTTAGGGTTGAAATTCCTGAAAAAAAAGCTTTAAGGGAGGGTGAAATCAGTTATCAGGATCATATTAGTATTTTATCTTTCATGCATGCATGTTATCTTGCCTGCTTTGATAATTAAATTCTCTGAATTCAGAGCTGAGTTTTCTGAAAGTCCTTTATAATTATATCATTTGCAGAGTTTTAAGTTTTTTGACCTATGTTATTCATAGATAATATGAAAAAAAGAATTTAGTTTCAGGTAATTTCTGTTCTAGGAAGTATTTTCCTATCTTAAAGTGCTTTCTAAATTAATAATACATAAGTTGTAAAACTACATGAACAGTATTTTAAACTGATAAATTTAAAGATTTTGCTAGGAGCAAAATGATTTAATTTAGAAAGAAACATTCTTATTTGCTGGAATTATAAAAGGCAAGGTGTGACCATATCACTACTCTTATCTTCTTGCAAATACAATTATGTGTGCTTAAAAGAAACATGATATTCATTGTATTGTGTGATAAATTAAATTTATTGCTTTATTCTGCAAAGATTTAATTTTAGACACATTCACAGTTTCAGTTAAACCCTTAAGATTACACATATAAATGTTTAAGGACACATAGGAATCCCTGTAGTATTTGAGGACAAGTGAGTCCGCCGAGATTCTGTTTAATGAAGTATAGCTATTGTTATTGTGAAAAATGTTTCTTTCCTAGCAGGTTAATTTATTATAGTTGCTTGTTCTATACTTTAAAAACTTTTCTCCATCTGTTGTTCTCAGGCAAATATTTGCCTGATTTTTGACTGAAAGCTGGATGTTCTGAACTTCATTTCCTGAAAATAGAAGATACATGTTTTTAAAAGTGTTTGATAGGTTTGTGTGTAATGCTAGTGACACAGATGACAATGCAAGAAAAAAAGAAGAGAAATATCTTAGGTGCTTTGGAAGAAAGCCTACATTTAAATCCTTCACACATCCACTTGGAAATTAAATTTTGATTTGAGTATTAACTTCCTACCTGATTGTGTAGGAAACGTTTGCCCAGGTGTAAAATAAAGTACAGAGGAAATCCTAAAACAAATTAACTATGTTCTTTCTCTAGACAGAAAATGAATGAACTCCATTGTTCGAAACTTTTTGATAGGATGACATAAACTGGGAAGATTAATGACAAGATTAAAATAATAATAATACTTAAGTGCTTACATTCAAAATGCTGGTGATCCAAGACAAGTCAACTGTGTAGCCACCGAATCTGGAAGTGCTTCAGATGTTCTTTGTTTGAAAGTCCCCTAGGACCTGCAGCACTGCTCCAGGACAGCCCTGGTTTGAAAAATCAAATTCGAACCTCATTGAAGTCTTGAGGCAGTCCAGGAATATAGCAGAGGAATGGCTGTTTCTCCAGAAGAGAAAACCCATCTGCCAAACCTGCTCTAATCATGGCTAGTGCGTACTGCCAGGGTGGGTTTCACAAAACGTGTCTGCAGCCCCATTAATCTTACGTTGGTGGGAGGGAGGAAGATCCTAGAGCCAGCCGTGTATATCATAGCAACTTTCTGGAGGAAACAGAATACCGAGACAGCAGGGCAAGGCCATGCCTCCAGGGACTGCACCATAACCTATAGTGTCTATTTTATACCTCTTCTTTTGCCTCTGTCACGTACAGCAAGATATCCGAAGCTCATGGAAGGGAGGTGCCAGAGCAAACACCACTTCATGGCCTAATAGCTGGAAACATGCATACCCATGATTTTGCATTTTTTCTTTCTTTAATGCTTACAATGAGCAGAATGCTTACATGAAAATAGCAATATACGTACTGGAAAGAGGCTGCTAGAGCACGTTCTTGTGAGATCGTAATATCAAGCTGTCTCCTGCATGGATATGGATGGCTGAGCTCAGGTATTCATCAACGATGACATGAATGAATGAACAAGACATGAGATGTTGTTCAGTAATGCTCAGTACGAGAGAGCTTATGCAAAAAATTCTGATACGTACAACAGATGTTGTGTCATAATACGGAAACTTGCTCCTATAATCAGAGTCCACTTTGGGCAAGGCCACAGCTTCTTTTGGTTTTCTTACTACTTTGAGATTTTTTAGTACCGTAATGAAATACACTTCTCTTTTCAGTGTTCTGTTTCCTGTGGAAAAGGTTTGAAGTTTCGTGATGTGCATTGTTTTAATAGCTTCCAAGCTAAAGTAGAGGAAGGAAACTGCAGACATTTAAAAAAACCACGGACATACAAAATCTGTAGAGCTGGAAGATGTCCTGCTTGGAAGGCCAGCAGATGGAAAGAGGTATGTAAAATCCCCTATAATTATGTTCTTTATGGGAGCACAAGACAAGATCATATTCATGACAACCTGCTTCAATGGAAGTAATTATTAGGAAGCTTTTAATACGCACATTGCAATTAAATCTATAAGTAGTTATTTTCTTTTTCTTTCTTTCTTTTGAGAGTAATTAAAAGTAAACAGCCGTGAAAACTGAAAGTATTTGGTAATCTGAACCTTGTATGGATAAGTACCTTGTAAATGCAAGTTAACTATAAGTTTTAAAAATTTACTTCTTACCTTCAGCGATGAATTCAGTTGCACCACTGTAATTGCTACCATAGTCAGAATATTGAAGTGAAGCCAGGTCTGTCAGGGAAGGACAAGAAAAAGGGACTCTGGGCACAAATATTGGCTTTTTCCCTGTAAAAGATCTCACTCCTTGTTGTGAAATTGTGTGTAACTGAGCACATGGCAATCTTTTGCATTTCACTCACTCTTTCAAAAAATAATTCCCCACGTTGATAAAGACACATTACCACTCTCCACAATTTGGCCACACTTGATAGAGCAATATCTACTCCATGATTAGGTTTGAGTCCTTAGGTAGGCTTTGGGACCTAATCATGCTTCTGACTGGGGTAAAAGGCTGTCTATCTCAGCAAGCCTTAGCGTCGTAGCGAAATACCTTTGGCCAGGAAGGAGGAAAAGAGGCATGTGGCAGGAAGGATCTGAACCTTTGTAAGCTCCTCAGGATTCAAAATCCTTAGTACTATCTGCAACAGAAAGAGAAGTATCCTCAAAATACTGCACCATTTGCAAGATTTTTCTAACCTGAGATACCGAGAATTTTTTCTTTCATTTTAATATTTGCTCTTTAAAACAGACAAGACTGTCAGTCTCTGATAAAAAAATTATGTAAACTCAGAACTTAAACTGCAAAAATGTAAAGTTTTGCTTTGCGCATGCCTATAGTCATGTTCCTACTGTGAATTAAGCAGAAAGATCAGTCTAGGTACTTCAGATGCATTTATTTTCCATATCTCTTACAAATTTTGATTTTAATTGTAGTTTTACATTTTCAACGTAAATTTCTTCACATACAACGAAACGCTAGTGTGGTAGGGTCTGTGAAGTATATTTGAAATGATATATATAAGAGATATAAATTTCTAGATAAGTATACATCCCCACCCTCTGGGGACAGCCTCATTTCACACTGACTGAACTATTTCTGATCAATTTTAGTGTTCTGTATCCTGTGGGGTGGGGACACAGCAAAGGGACATCTCCTGTCAGCTGAAGGGCCTGGGTCGAGTGAGTGAAGCAATGTGTCGCCATGACACCCGGCCCGCTGGCAAGAGGCCTTGCTGGCCGCCTGCCTGCCTGCAGTACCGGTGGCTGGCAGATGAACGGGAAGATGTAAGTAAGGCTTTCAACTTCTCTGAAATAACTGAATGATGAAACGAGTCTTCTTTTTTTTTTCTTTCCTTTCTTATTTTTCGCATTTTGATACATTTCTAATGGTTGTTAGGTTACAGAACAACAAGTGACCATGCTGGATATTTTGAAGGTCAAGCTTGCAAAACTAAAGAGAGTGACAAAAAACGTCGAAGGTTTGGTTTACTCTCTCATACAGGATTGCTTGTCTACCGGTGTAGGCAAAATCTCTGGTGGAGCTATGAGCAGGCGTATATTGATGTAACTGTGTAATTTGAATACAAAGTTCTTTACATATTACATAAAATGTTTAATAAAACCTCATTATGAAATATTATTTTAAAAACAGAAATAAATAATAATGTCAGCTGGAAGTAAAAACCTCAGACGTAAAACCCTTGGACAACAGATCAAGAAGATCTGTATGGCAAACTTATCAGAAAAGATAAGAAGCAAAATAAAACTCAGCATTCTCCTACCAAATATGCATTTTAATCTTTAAGAAAATCTAAACATACCTTCAGGAGAGAACTGTCATTTTTAAAGATGTGATGATTGTTTTCTACATGCTAAAAATTTAATAACTTTTGTAGCCATGTATGCAAACATATGTAAAGAGAGAGGGAGAGAGAAAACCAAAAATTATGTATAATACCTGAAATGGTGTACAGAAGAGCCTGTCTCTTTCTGTAACATTAAACAAAAACCCAGTTTGTGCAGTTGTGTCATCTTAATCTGCACTGTTAAGTTTGCCAGGGCAAACCCCCTGAAACTTTGAATATGAAGACTCAGAAGTCTCAGAGGCACAATGCTGCAGAAGTGACTACTTTTAACGTATAAATCATTTGTTGGTGCTCTGCAAAACCTGGATTATACTTGTACATTTCGGACATATATATTCCTCTGTTAAGCTATATTGAAGGAAAGCTGACAATACATGTTTCTTCCAAGTGTTCTAATCTTATATGAAGCTGTTAAAATCAGGAATTGGAAGTTTAGCACAACGGGTATTCGGAGCTCTCCGTGACAAATGCTTTGTGTTTCGCTACACCTTCTGCCTAGCTCATCATTTTTTCCACAAGGATATTGCTGCTTGCTTGAAATTCCTGTGTTCAATTCCCTTCTCTCACCAGATCCATATCTAGCCCTGTACATCTAGTATTAACAGTAGTTCAAGTGTTCATCCATCTGTGTTCCACTCCCAGTTCCGTACGTCCTCCACCGAAGGCACGGTATTTTGCCCAGCTGTCTCAGCTCTGAGTGCTGCCGTGTCGTTTCCTCGCCTCACCAGTCACAGCACAGCAGAAAAATTTCTATTTCTAGCATTTCTCCAGCTTGCAGCCGGAGGCTGGCTGACAGCAGCAGCCAGCATTCTCCTACCAAACATGCATGTTCATACTAAAGAGAAGAATATCTACAAGACTAATGTATAAAACATGAAGAAAAAGATTCTTCTGCCTGTCCCCATTACCTCATGCCTGGGTTATTCCTTATGTGCCTAATATTCTGAGCTACTCCATGCCCTTAAAAGATCAGGCTTTTCTGTAAGTTACAGCAGCCGACTATATCCACGCTCCATCCTCTGATACAAGTCCACAACAAGGAAGTTACCAAGAGGACGGAGCCAGGCTCTGCACAGTGTCGGCATGGTGGGAAGGCAAGAGGAGTGATGTGAAGACAGAGAGGTTTAATCTGGACATTATGAAAAACTTTTTCTCCATGGGGACGTTAGAGGTTTCCTCTGGCAGAGCTGTTTTACCGTACAGCATCTGGGTTTTGTACTTCAAGTTGCTGCTTTGAGTCAATAATAATAAAATTTGAACAATAGGCTGGATCTTTGTGTCAGACATTGATGAGTCTTCGAATTGGCTGTTGTTGGGTCCGAATTAATATTAAGTTAGGTTCAGGTCTCTGACTGGAGTAGGTGACGGTATTGATTATTGCTTCTGCTGAAACTGGAGTTTGTGTGTTTGAGCCTTCGTTTTTTATCACAGCAAGTTCAAACAAGTTAGTTTAAGCACCCATTGCTGGGGATGTGCTGTTGACATGTATTACTTAGCCTGTACCTCCACTTTTCTGGATTCTGGTGGCAGCAAGTTTCTCATCCTGTCCTGGCAGAACTGCGACGACTCTCCATCCCACCGACTTGCCATGGGGAGATGTCTGAGGACACTCAGGGCAAAAGCAAACCCTCAACAGATATCTGCCTGAAGCTGCCACTGGCTTTATTAACAGGCACATTAATTTGCTTTCTTTTGTTTTATCAGTGTAATATCATGTACATACCTCTAGGGATCCTCTTTGGCTTGTTTTCAAGACCAGCTTATTTCTTTCATATTTCACTGAAATCCTTTTCAGGCTCTTCCTTTTTCATACAGAATAGCTTTTATACTCAGCCTATCATCTTGACCTGACATTTTAATTTTTTCCTTCATCTCACCCAACATTTACAGCCTCACATCGTTATGTGCTATTGTTTTTCAGCTGATTAAGTGTACCTGAACTTTTGTTTGAAAACAAAGTAAAGGATTTTGATTCAATGAGTAATTCAGTCCAACACTGATAACAGATGTCATAAATATTATCGCCATCTGCTTTTACTGGTGTGTGGCAATCGGTAAATAATGTTGTTCTGTAAATGGCTAGTTTAAGCACAAAACCTGTGATTGTTTTTCTCACTCTCAGTGCTCTCCATCACATAGAAGAAAGGAAATACACCGGCAGGTTAAATGTGTGGATGAAAACCAGCTCCAAGTGGATGAAAGCTTCTGTGATCCTGCTACAAAGCCTGCATCAACCAAAAACTGCAGAATAGCTCCCTCTAAATATGTTGTGTTTACAGGAGAACTGTCACAGGTAAACTCATTATATCGCTCACATTTTTTACATAACTTTACTGTAAAGAGTGTTATATGCTGTTATAGGTACGTTACGTATGCAGAGCAAAAACTGCGTCTTTTCATCTGAACATGGGTGCCTAAACTGTCTCCACATTGAACCTTCTAGTCGGTCATGATTTATTGTAGTGTCCGTGTTATCAGTCCTCTGGTAGCTCCCTGGGACCGATGAACACCAGCTAGAGGACAGCTGCCCCCAGCACAGGATTCCTTTGCTGGTTCCCAGGAAACTCTTGCAAGCTGATCTCATTGAAGTGAGCAAAAATCTTTTCCTTGATTTCAGTGAAGTGATGGATCAGTGCCTTTATTCCCTTGCACACCTGCACTACCTACCTGTGCGTGTCTGTGTGTGCTACAGCCGAGAGGCAACTGCTCTGGGACCTCTGTGAGCTCTGAGGAAAGGGCAGGATGGGACTTTCCATCTCCTTGCATGCATCACTATTGTAGACCTGCCCGTCTGCACACTGATGTACCGGCCCCGAGGCGGCACGCGCCGGATTACAGGCTTTTGCCTAAAGTGAGGATCAGAGCTGACTTACCTGCAGTGGCAACGCCGCGGAAAGGTTCAGTTTCACAACAATAATGCCTGTGCTTGGGGATTTTATTTCAGTGCTCCGCCAGCTGTGGGTTTGGTTACCTGCAGAGGATCACATACTGTGTTGGAATCCATTCTGTTAAAAATCAGCACACCCATGGCCTTCGAGCTGTAGCGTACCAAGAATGCCCCGTAGAGCCGTCCCCATACACTTATAAATGTAATATCAAAGGATGTTCACAAGCAGCTACCTGGAGAGTGGGGAAGTGGACCAAGGTGAGTACAGATGTGCAAGCTCATTTTTGATAGCTGCCTCACACTCAAACAAAGGCCAAGACAAATTTGCTGACATTATTATGTTAGTTACTACTTTTTAAACTAACTCTTGGTGGCTGTCCATGTCTAGTGCTCGGTGTCTTGCGGAGCGGGGGTCAAGCAGAGAACCGTAGAATGTATGACTGAAAATGGCTTACCCAGTGACTTGTGCCTTCCACGTTTAAAACCAGATGCCAGAAAGATCTGCCATGAGGAAGAATGTAAGTGACAGCTGTAATTTTCAGCTGAACTTAATGTTTTTCCAGGCTATTTATATAAAAGCTATAAATATATTTGGAGCACAATTATGCAAAAGTAAGTCCTAAAACTAATCTCTATTCATGAAGTATTAAAATTATTTAATCATTCATTTTGAAGGTGAACTTCTTACCACCTGCAAAGATATCCAGATTAAAAAAGGGATTAGAAAGGATGGTGAATATCTACTTAACGTTAAGGGAAGGATGATAAAGGTACTTTTAATATTTATGAGTTTTTATGAGCACATATTTTTATGAAATAAAACTGTTCTAATAAAGATTTTGCTAAAGGGTTGTATTTTCTCTTCCAGATTTATTGCTCAGGCATGCACCTAGAGAATCCCAAAGAATATCTGACATTGGTAAAAGGTGAAGCAGACAACTTTTCTGAAGTATATGGATTCAGGTACATAAGTGGTTTTGTAATTTTATGAAGTGCATTTATTGCTTCCAAAATAAAAGAATAAAATAATACTTACCTTTTGTGAGAACAGATAAGTAGAAATTTTTTTCCTTGATTTTCCATCTTGAATATCCAGGCATATGGACACACATGTAGAGATGTGGATACTCCCAGGCTGAAATTGTGTTAATTCCATTAAATGATTATAAAAATTTTCAATCTTGCTTTTAGTAGAAATGGTGTAGAAATTAGTGTTTCAGCTGAGCCAAGAATAATAGCTGACCTTCTTATTCAGTAACTGTTGTTTAATATTTAATCATTCACTATGATGTTATGTTATGTTATGTTATGTTATGTTATGTTATGTTATGTTATGTTATGTTATGTTATGTTATGTTATGTTATGTTATGTTATGGAAAAATGCCAAAAGGAAAACTAAATCTTTGCTGCTCTCTAGGTTGCAGAATCCATATGAATGTCCTTTCAATGGAAGCAGAAGACAAGACTGTGCCTGTCGAAATGATTACCTTGCAGCTGGCTTCACTGTTTTTAGCAAAATAAGATTTGAAGTAGCCTCCATGCAAATTAAAAGTAAGCATTTTGGCAGTTTTAGCCAATGCGAGCATTCCATTGAAATTGCACTGGTGGTGATTTACCAGATTATCATTTGTAGTACTTATAGATCAAATTATGCCACTTTTGGACAAACAAAATTCTTGTTTCCTTTAGGAATTCAATGGGAACTTCAAAGAAAAAAAAAAAGTGGAGAAACCACCACTACTTGCCTTGTTAGTTTGTCCCAAGTGGTCAAGTGGCATGAATCGTGCAGATTTGTATTTTACGTGTGAACTAGCTTCAGTTTCTAAGGTTTTGTGCCCATTAATCCATTTTCTTTTAGTCCCTGGCATATTTTTCCTGGGAAACTTTTCCTATGCTGTAGTTAGCCCCTTCTCAGACCTTGGCAGACATACTATATGAACAAGGAGTCTAGCAGTACTTTCAAGCCCCTGCCTGAAGGTGTCAAGGTGTCCCACAAGCAGCTCACTTGGAGCTGCATCCAAGTGAACATCCCTCCTCTTCCTAAACCCTTCCTATCTCAGAAAACAGACTGTGCTTGTAGGTTGGACTGATGTTGCATTAACCAAAATGGACTGTTTAAAACATAGTTTGTAAAAAAAACCAACCCAACAAACAAACAAAAACCACACCCCAAAACATGTTAATGCCTTTTCACACTGTTTTCACCAGAACAGAACTTCTAACGCAGCAGTTTCAGTGCTGAGTAATTTTCTGTTTTCTAGCCACAGATTTTCTTTTTGCTCAGACTATACTTGGGAGAGCCGTTCCATTTGCTACAGCTGGAGATTGCTACAGTGCTGCCAGATGTCCACAGGTATTTATGATTTCTTATCCCCTTGAAATGTGCGTGTAAGAGAGGGAAAATGAATAAATCTATGTGACTGGCTTAGAGCTGTAAGGTTCTAAACATGTGACTGGTTTAGAGCTGTAAGGGTCTAAACCAATGTCCTATTCTGTCTGGTCTGTGTGCTACATTAATAAGCATTTTTTTCATACTCTTTTCTCTCCTCTTCCACCATCTTTTCCTGCCCCCTCGTTTCTCCCTCAAATTGTTTACTCCACACTTTCTCTCTAGGCTCCATGTACATATATCCAACTTTCTATGTACTTCACATATTGCTCTCCCTCTCTCTGGACGTGATGTATCCTTTGTTTCCCCTAATGCCTTCTCAATCTTTGTTCTCCTCCAGTGACTTTCCTTTTCTATAGTCTTGCAGAATTTTTCTTAGTTTTTCTCTCTTTCTCTCCTGATGCTTCATATCTTTGAAGACTACCAGAGGAAATCAACCCTGCTGAGCAGTTTGATTTAAAATTCATACATCCATTGGTGTGTCTACATTGGTGTTTTAGTTTGGATTGGATGGTGCTTTTTAAGTAGTCTCTGTATTGTCCCAGCTTACTGTTTGTTGGTTCACATCACAAAACAGTCTTGAAAGACATGCATGGGATGCCTTCTGGATGAAACTAAATCAAACAATGAGTTCCAGAAGAAGGATCTTAATGCACTCTAACTCCTAATGAGGATTCAGTCGATGGGACTAGATGAGAGTTAGTCCAAAGTAAAACCCCAATTTGTTTACTATATACAGACATGGGGCTCCCTGGCCCAACATTTTCACTCTATACAGATCTACTCATACTGCAGTGCTCTTCTTGCTAATTGCAGACATAGCCCTAGTCTGACCTAGTCAACGTATGCTCCTTTTGGAGTCTGTTGTCAGAAATGGGATTCCCTAGGAAACAGTTCAGCCAGTCTTACCCTATTAGACACTTTAGGATGAGGTCAGCCATCTTCTAGAAGTGCATATTCCTTTTCACTGATTATAAAGGGAGTTAAGACAGACTAGCTCAGACTTGCATGGAGGTGAATCCCTGTTGTCCATCTATCCTAGGTGCTTGAACATAAGACAGGCTATGTGAGTGAATGCATTCGAGGGTAGCTAGAGACAATTTTTGTACAATTTAGGTACAAATGAAATGCCTAAGTTAGGCAGACTTAACCCCAACAAGAAAACAGTTGGCGTTCATTCCAGTATTGGATACCTTCAACCTGCAGACTCTTTGCAATCTGTAGCTTCTGTTGGGAAGTCATTCTGCTTACGTGGTTTTGCACTGGTGCATTTCCATCTATAGGATCTGCACAGAAACTAACATTTTTAACAGTTAAAGACCTCAGTTCCTGTGCTCTGTCCTTGAAATCTGTTCCTGGCCTTGAGTATACCGCTTGATATGACAGACAGCTGTCAAGTTGTCATTATAACTGTACATAGCACTTTTAATTTATTTTTACAAAATTGTATCACTGTGAATGGAATTACTTTGAGCCCGTTAATTGTGGAAAGTGTTCCACACCATTTGTATGAATTTCATCCAGATGCTGTATTCATTAAATTGAAATCTTTCACTTGAAGAACTACGTACCCTATTCATATGATCTTATGTTCATCCTGAGTATGAGTGCTGTAACCACAGCAAATTCACACAGCAGTGAAAAGACAAATCTGCCATACCAAACTACCTAAGATTGAGTTGTTATGAAGGAATTCCAACGAATCACAAGAATAAAGGCTGAATGCTGCATCTTTATACATGCACACATACATATACCCACACAAATATTTATATATATATCATCTCTCACTATGAAAATATTAAACAATAAAACAATAAAATACAGAAATGACCATATGTAATGGAAATGTTATTTATGCTAAAGCTTTGATCTAAGGATTTAGGCAATATTAACTAGGTCTGACTATAGAAATTCAAGCCTTCAGTGAATTGTATGGGCATGTGTGGGAGTTTTCAGATTGTAGTGCTGCCTAAACTGACAAGTTCTTTGTGGAGGTAGTACTTACTTTCCAACATATTGTGCTTTTGTGTGAATGCAACCTAATCATTTTATGTACCTCAGTTTGTTTACCAAGGCAGTGCATTTTGCTGCTTTTATTGTATTTCTTATTCTCATATGAACAGACCCTGTTTTAAAGCTATTTTTCAGAGTTTTTATTTGCATAAGCAAATATTTTAGAATCAATAAACTGTTTTGAGTGGTTTATATTGCCAAGCATTCCATTTAGCAATAAATTTATTTATTTTAACCTCCACTTATGTTCATGTTCAGTTATGCTGTTAGGTCTACTGAGAAAGAAATTGAAAATATGATGATGATGCTAGGGCAGAGAATTAGATGGCTGAGAATTGGCTTTGTCTGTAATTTCCAGATAACAGTAGGTCCTTACCGTGTTATCTCCAAAAAGTTCAGGCACTTAAAAAAAAAAATCTTTCGAGAAAGCCAGCCTCATTCTTGCATGTTGTATGTCTGTACTTTTTGTAAATTAAAATTTAATATGAAGAAAGGAGGCTAAAATAATTTGAATTGTCTGATGTCAGCATTGCAGGGGGGTTGGACTAGATGTCCTTTAAAGGTCCTTTCCAACCCAAACTATTCTATGATTCTGTGTTAGTTCTGTATTAGACTCTGCAGATAGACGCTACAGATCAGCTGAGGCACAGATGCTACTTACTGCAGAATAACTTGTTTGTGTGTCTATGTTCTGAGTGTCAAAAAAGGGGTATAATGCATTGTAACTAACCCAGGTTAAGTACCCACCTTTGAGTACTTACTGTCTAGATATACCATAAGTAATATGTGCAGATATGCCAATGTAAAACGTTTTATTGTTTTGAACTCTGTCTATCAGCTCTGTGTTTTACCTTTTTTTTTTTTTTCTGCTTTTGTTTGTTAGGGACAGTTCAGCATTAATTTGGCTGGTACAGGTCTGAGATTATCCAGTACAGTTAGGTGGATTGCTCAGGGCAACTATGCAACAGCTGACATACACAAATCCCATGTAAGTCGTAAGTCAATGTTGTTTTCCTTTACCTGCTCTTAAAGCTTGGAATATTATGCTTCCAGAGGGGCAAGTGATGACTCTGTAGTGAAAGCTTGCTGTGAATCAAAAATAGCGCTCAAGGTCTCTGACCCATCTAAGTCTTCTTCCAGATGTAATGTCAAAGCTAGGCCTCATAATTTACTCTTAAAGAACTCACGGCATGTTCAGTCACACTGCCCAGAATCTAATCCAGATCGACCCTACCTGTCTACCCATCTCCTACTGATTTTAAGAGCCTATTGTCATATTAATCAGGTTTATTGAAAATGATCTAATAATACTTTTTAAAAAAACAACCAAAAACCCACCCTAAAACCCCAATATACTGGAGATACCCTACTACAGAGGATCCTTACCAATTGCTTGCCTCCAACTTGATTTGTGTGGGGAACCAAAAGATCAGTTGAACAAGAACAGTAAATGTGCACAGTTTAAGAAAACATTAGATGGTAACCCGGGGAAGAGGGTATACAGTGATAAAGGTAAAGGATCTTTACCTGTTTTGCTGATTTGATGTTGTCTCTTGATTTAGTATTTGTAGGAACGATTTGTCAAAGGTCTATTGTGTGCAAACCTCAAGGAGATTTTTGTACAACTATGATTTCAGTCACATCTCTTGATTGACTGTTCTCTTTTCTAATTCCCAGGATGGTACTAAAATACATGGAAGGTGTGGAGGATTTTGTGGAAAATGTATTCCTAACACAATTATTGGTCTCCAACTTCAAATACAGTGAGAACTCTGATGTGGTAAGAACATCAAAGCAGGGACATCTGCCATTTAAGTGCAAATTGTAGGTGCTGTATATTCATATTTTTTTGAATTCTTTCATCTCTGTAATGCTCACTACTGTGATGCTCACTACGAAGAATTCCTGTTTTCTTCCGTGTTTATTCTGGGATGTGTTACCTGTTTGCGGGCTAGCAAGTGCATAAATCACAACCATAAACCTTCAGGTTTTAATGGAGAGGCACTCATTCAGTGTACAGTTTATATTAGCAAGTAAATTGCACTGAGATTACTACTATGGGCAACACTCTAAATTGTACCATAATTGTCATACTGTAGCTGCAACTAATCAGTGCAATTCTTTATGCAGTATTCGGTAAAATTTGTACTCTACAGGTTTTCTTGATCAACTGTACTAAAATATAGAAAGGAAAGAGTTATTGTTATATAGAGAAGACAGGTAATATTTAAAAATAATTCCAATTTTGTGAAACATTTTAGGATTTTCTGTCAATAATTTACAGCAGAAAAGTATGTAACCAACATACTTGAGATAGTTTCTATAGATCTGTGTGTTTCTCTGTCAGTAAAAGCATTTTTCCCCCATCCCTTTCATTATATTCTTTGTGGTGCTCAAATACTAGCAGTAACCCTAAGAAGTGTGGTTTAACCTCTGTAGTCTCTATAGCACATGCTAAACACCTAGGCTTAGTTTTGTTGTGGTTACAGGAAAGGAAAATAAGGAAACAAATTGCTTGGAAATCTGATTTTAAATCCCTGCCTCTCATCCAAGTATACTGTAAAAACAGTGTATTCTGTTTACCATAGCATCCTGTATGTGATTGTATGAATATGTATTAACTTAAACAATTCCCATATACACTGTGCTCCTTTATACTGGCCAACAGCATCTTAGTAAAGACTGTAGTGTGTGTCCCTCCTGTAGAACATAATTTTCAGTAATTTTAGTGAAAACCCTGGGCACAGGAAGCATCAAACCTCCCCGCAGTAGTCCATCTTTGACTCAGTTTAATTTTTCAATGGTTGTAAATACAGTTCTAACATCTGCTAGTTAAAATTATTTCTTCCAGAAAAGTAAGTGTACGAAAAAGTTATAAGGTTTTAAAAAAATGATCTAGCTCTTTGATTTGTTGTTTTGTATTACTTTACAGTAGAAATATATGCATATAAAGACAATGCATTTCAGGGCCAACTCTCAGGTATTCAGGACAAAATTTTCTATGTGCATAATGTCATATGTTATATACCAGATAGCTATACATACTTTTTTTGCCAATATGCATCCTGTAAACCAAATATCTGGTTTGCGTGCCAGTAAAATTGGTAGATCAAATGGCAGCTATATCACATTTTTGCCCACAGTTAGCCATGAATTAGCAATATGTATTAATTAAAAACAATACTGTACCACAGAAATGTAAGCAGCTACTTTTTAGATAACACATGTAGGTAATTATTTTGTGATCTCTGCATCAGAAATGTATTTTTGCACTATGTGCCTTATATTAGTTGTAAACATTAATAAGAATATAAAACATTATTTTCCTAGAAATGTTTACATTTATAATTAAAATCTTGTAATTTATAAAATATTTATATAATAAATATGCTTGTGTGAATGGTATCAGAGTAATATTGCTATTTTTTTTTTTATCGAACGCTTGGTACAAAACATTGAGAAAACATTTCAACTTGTTTATGCACAGAATAACAACATTCTCAATACCTCTTCACAGTAATAGACATTGACTTATACTGGAATAACTGCCACACAAGCAGGTTAGAGTCGCAGGAATATTTTCCATGGAAACAAATCCTACTTCAGAGGTACAAACTCCATGCTTGTGTGCTCTTTCCAGTCGTCCCCCCATGTTCACCTATACCTTTCTTGGGGGTTGCCTTGTAAATGCTCACTGAAACAATGTAGAAATCTGAAATAATCTTCCTCCTCCTTGTGCTAGACTTGGATCAATTCATTTAGAGCATTCATTAAGTGGCATTTAACCCAATATTCAGCACAGCATGTTCTTATTGGGTAATAGTAGTGACTTTTGTGTAAAAAAGTGTTTTCTATACTTAGAGCAAACCCTGTGGCTCAGCATCAACTTCTGCATAAAACAACACTGTATTGTATTGTAGGTTTTTGCATATTTTTTTTCTTTTATCCTTGCTTTGGAGTTTCAGCCCTGGTGTAGGGAGAAAGTACTTGTGTGTTCTGGCATTTTGTGAATTCCTTGTGTTAGGTTTACGATTTTTGTTGAGAAAAAGGTCCTAATCAAACACCCCATTTCAACTTACTAACTTTTCATTTTGAGGGCAATTTAAGGAAAACATGAGCCTGATGATAAGCTCTGATGAATTTGGAGACATGATGATGCTGACATGTTAGAAGGTTCATGCAATAGAAAGAGAATCATGGGTTGTACTTACAGTATTATGGTTCCATCTCCTTTAATTGACATTGCTGTGGATTTCCATCACGCTGGGCAGCTGAGATGTGTGCCAGAGTAGTGGGGTGCTCTGTGAGAGCGTTGTGAGGTCCACCTCATGGGTCTGCGCGTGCTGAGCTGCCCACGACTGGTCATGGTCACGCAGGTCTCCAGCTTTGGTCGATGTTTAGGAGATGAAGTGCCCAACTGTCCCACCACTATTCCAAACAAAAAACAATAATAATTAAGGCATGGTAATAGTTAAGGATGATTGTAGCAATAGTTTCTGTTAGATGTCTTCCAGGACATTTTCAATCCCATCAACGATTGCATCAAATATTAGGCGACACAACTGCGCTTACTTGCTCGTGTGTACGCACGCGCACACACATTTAGTGCTTATCTGAATATTGAATGCTGAAGAGGGACTAGATGTAAAAAACCTTGTTGCTCACATTTATCTATCAAAATGTCACTCAGCGTGCTATGAAAGGGTGTACTGCTGTGTGGCAGTACCCGTGACAGATGTCTTTTACCTGTATTTCCCCTAAGGTGATATTGGGGAGGTAGCAGAAGAGCTGGAAACCCTGGCTGTGGGTCCACTAGCAGGACTCCATCCTAGTGGAATTCGTCCTGGCGTGGTCTGTTGTGCCTCTCTCCCTGTCGAGAGGAGCAGAATACACCCAGGCCTTTGATCCAGGGCACGTAAGTGTGTTGTACAAGCAGCCAATGCCACATTCAAGGGAAGAGTTGTGACTGTGGTTCCAGCACTTTTATGTGTCTATGCAGGTTTCTGGTGGATGGTCGTATATTTTTCTTACCTAACTGAAAGGCTGTAATATTCAAGACATACTCGAAAAGAGAAGGGTTTTTCTTTTTTTTTTTTTTTTTTGAGAAAAACCCATCTAGGGTTTTTCTTCCATTCCAGTAACCTGGAATATGTTTAGCATAACTTCTCAGTTTTGTTGACTATTTGAAAAAAAAACTACACATAACAAGGAGGGGGTTTATGTCTTTGCAACTTTACTGTAGTAACACATGAGATCCCTGAGAAATTCAGAGTCTGAATAAAACATTACTATCTTGCAAATGCTTTCTACACCTTGCAGGGCTTTAAGTAACATTAGTGAGGAGTGTGAGGGGTTGCTTTTTATTGTTTCCATAAAGAAACAAATATATCTCTGAAAATTGATGTTCTGTGGCTACCAAAAGTGAACTTGAATTAGAAGTGCAACAGAAATATGCTGCAATATTTCAAACCTAAAAAATAGAGAACGGGAAAACTATGTAGAAAAATAATCTGGAAGAAAGATAGTTGAATATTTAAATAGGAAATTAATGTTAAAATGAACATTTATATGCAAACATTGCAGTTGAGATTTCACAGTAATATATGTTGGCAGTAAATATGTTGGCCTTATTTAAAAATTAAAACCACTTCCAATTGCTCTCCAAAAAAGCCCCCCAGAACCTTTTACAAAAATTAACTTTCACGTTACAATAGTCTTCCATATTTCTACTTTTGTAGAAATTGAACCATGAAATGCCACAGGCTGTACTTAAGTGCCTTTATGCTTACATATTGAACAGTTACATGGTATCTCACTTAATGCTGGTAAAAGTAGGACTGGAGGTCAGCGTGGCAGAACCGATATGAGATAATGTCCTCCAGGCTAGAGAGTGGCAGTGCTGGGGAAGCACTGGTATCCTTGGGACCAGCTCCTGGTCTCTCTTGTAAGGCCAGCTTTGCTCTCCTGTGGTACTTGGCCATCCTTTCCTGAGCACTTACGATTTTTAAGGATGGTCCCATTGTATCTATGCATTAAAAAAAAAACTTTGAGGGAGGCCTCATCAGCCTCTCTCTCTCTCTGCTGTGCTTTGGAAATAGGCTGAATAGATCATAGAAAAAGCAAAGTTATGCTTTTAAAGTGCATTCCTACAGACAGAGCAGTAACTGTGATGATAGCAGAGGAAAGTTACCTGCATTTTATTCAAACAGAAGAACAATCTGTCTGACTTGGAGTTCAGTCTGACATTTAATCTTCTCATCCACAGAAGGTGGTTCTCTTTTGCACAATTAAGTTTATTTTGCAATACCGTAGCTTGAGAGGCTTTTCTGGGCTTTGTTTATCCTGGCTTTAGAGAAGCAATCTGTGCTCTGTTTCTGATAAATTTCTCCTTGTGTTCAGTTATGACAGATATTCCTTTGAATTAACTGTATAAAAATACTGTAGCAGCAGAGCAGAGCAAAGATCTAACTGTATTTATGTCTATATTCTGCCTTTAAACATGAACAGCTGTGCATACATTCATCTGCCTCATGTCTGACTGTGCTGCCATCCAGAACATTTTCCTTTTTAATAAACAAATGTTTCCTTCTTTAATCTGTGTGTGTGTTTTATCTCTGTTCCTGCAACAAAATTTTCTTGTCCACATATGTTTTTCAAATCTTATTTGTATAATTAAACAAAGCATGCAACAGGGAGAACCCGCACTGTAAATGGTAGAGAACTAGTCTCTCTCCGAGTAGCTGAAATAAAACAAGCTATTTCTGTCTTGCACACCGTTACTGTTTTGTTTTGGAAAGCAAACCCCCACATTTATGAATACTGAAAGACTCTTTTTGAAATCACTGTATGGTCTTATTTTACAGTTGGATTTACAGAAGCAAGAAACATTCGAGGGGAGCTCATGAATTTTCTATATGCAAAAGGCTAGAGTGATTCATAGCAGCAGCATGTATTTATGCCTGGTGGGATGAAATCCTTTTTTGCACTTCAGTTGTCTCTGGCCGTCGTTCACTGATCGTGGTAATGACATTCATGGTCAGTTCATCATTCTCCATGAGTTTTTTGATATTCCTCTGGAAGCTGCAATAATTAAAAATGTGATTGCACAGAACACAAATTGAAAGTTGTGCTTGTAAAATCAGGGAGCAGAAAGTTTCTTTTCAGTGCTTTGTATTTAAAACTTCTTGCAGAAAAGGCTCATTGTAAAAACATTTATTTAAAGAAAACAGCAGCCCTGCTAGTATTTGTTTTCCTGGAAGGTCTGCAGCTCAAGTAGGGCTAAGCAAGCTGTCACCAGTAGCCCCTTTCATCAGGGTTTACAAGGTATTTAACGAAGAATTCTTCTGCCCTTCAATTATTGTTTTCTGTCTCAGGTTTATTACTAGTCTTGCCAGAAAAGTAACACTGTCCCCAGTTCCTTAACTAAATTCCTGCTATATTCTGAGAGAGAAGGGAAACAGA
>NW_010527468.1:24333-25166 GCF_000687285.1 Phaethon lepturus
AGGAGTCAACTTCATAGCTGTTACCTCAAAGGGAAAACACACAACCTGTGTGCTAGCATAAAAGCAGCACTAGAAAATGCACAGTAAAAAAAAGAGATCATTTTGCTTCTAGAGTCCTCTCTTCAGTGCCAGGATTAGAGATTCATTGCTGCTCTTTCTTACGTGGCTGGGTATATTTTCGGTATTTGGCTGCCAAACACTTACTTAGAGGGATTATTTTGAGATGGGGCTATGGAGAGTGCAAATAGGCAGGCATAGAAGGGAGATTTTCTTTGGATTGGAAGTACATCCTCCTGTAATGTGTTTGCCTGGCCAGCTGTCGACAGCATTGCTTCATATGAAATTCAACATTTGGAATATTTTCAAAGCAGCGAAGGAAGTGAACTCTGGAGCACTGTTTCCAGCAGTACCTTACACCCTTCTTTAAGCAGAGGAACAGGGAGGGTTTATCTCTAAAACAGAAACAAGCTTCTGGCTACCTGAAAAGCTTACTTAGCCCACAAGCAAAAAAAAACCCTACCATTGTCATCAGTGCTGTGTTGTTACTACCATAATAAATGACATATAAGCTGTAAGAATGATGAAATTTTAATAAAAGATGTAACTACAGGCATTTCCATGCTGTGCAGTGCCTTTTTCTCTCTGTGTGTTTTGTTCCATGCACCACAAAAATTCTTTCATTTCTTTTGGATAAGCCTGACTTTTCTAATTGAATTTTCTTCTTTTGGATAAATTATTTCTTGAAATTTTCTTCTTTCAGTTTTACTCGCTGAAAAAAAGTGAGGTAGCATATTTTAAAGTTTGTGGTGGGTTGACCCTGGCTGGACGCCGGG
>NW_010527469.1:0-6664 GCF_000687285.1 Phaethon lepturus
GGGGCGGTAATCCTGCCCTTTCCAGCGCTTATTACCACAACCCTCGGAATAAAGGAAGGAGGGGGGGGGAGCAGCGAGCGAGGGGGAAAGTTGGTAATGAAGGATACACGAATCATAAAATGTAAGCTATGTGTGATTAATGATCTGCACTAATTTGAATAGCAGGCGTGTTAAAGGTCATTGACAATTGTTGCTGCTTTCAGCATGAATGCCTGAGTGGGATGTATTTGGGACAATCAAATTTAATTCTAATTCACAGGGAAAAAAAAAAAAAATCATCAGACGTGCATAGCAGCTGGTCAAGATATCGAGAGGACGCGCTTTAAAAAATGCACTTTGCCTCTCCTTCAAAGGCAGCTTCATCACATTACGGTAGCGTTTTTAAATGCCTCAATAGTAAATAATGTATCTGGAATGTCTGGATTTCGTTCCTTCTGCATCAGCATCTTTTCCTGCACACTTTTTTAATCGCAGGCCAAATTGTGTTCCCAGTTACTCCAGACGTTTTGTGGGAATTCCAAGTTCACTGATGCCAGATTTACCTGCGAGTGGACCGGAGCAGATGTCGCCTCTCGGAGCTCAGAGAATTCACCCCAGGCACACACACCTAATAACACAAGAGTGTAGCTTCTCTAATCACAGTTTATATAGTAGTTTAGCATTTCTTTACATAAAGAGTAAGAAATCCATTATAAATCAGCATTCCTAGGCAGTATTTAGAACTACAGTATTAAGCTAATAATTTCCATATGGTGAAAATTGACAAGTCAGAGCAATGAAAGGTGCATGAGACTTCCCAACTCCTCTACGTAAAAATGTGATTTTTACAACCTACTCCTTTTCTCTCATAGTCTGTAAAGATTCTCTTCCTTAGACAGTAAAACATGAGAACACACAACACACTGCTTGCTCTATTGCTTGATCGAGTAATGCTTAAAATGCTTAATATTTTCCATATTTGCTTCCATAGGGACCAGTCTTGCGCTCCTTGTTCCTATAAAAACATAGGCTATGGGCTGAAAGGACTGGAGAACCCATCTCAAGCTTAGTAAGTGAAGGGTATTCCACTTTAATGGAAAGGCAATTAAAAATTCAGAAGATGCAGAGACTTTAAAAACAATCAAGCGGTATATTAATTTCACAGAAAGTCACTACCAGAGTTCCTCTGTCCATGTAATTTTAAATAGGGGATTTTCTCACATTTCTTCTGCTGAGTCCAGCACTTCTGGGTTTTAAAAGTGAAACTGGAACAGTATAAGAATTTTTAGACTTAAAAGATATGCAAAACGTATTTGCATAACATTGTCGATGTCTTCAGAAATTTCAGGTAGAGAAGGTATTCTTAATTTTCAAATCGTTAGTAATGTACCATTACCGTGGGTGATTAATCTGTTTGCAGACACCGTTTGCCCATTTTATCTTTGCCAGAAATCTTCCAGGAGATGTCCTCCCATTCCAAATTCTTTAAATTACAGTATTTCGTATGAGAATGTCAGCAATATTAATGGCTCAATACGTGTTTTGCTATTTATAGACTCGCATGTATAATAATTCTGGCTAATGAAATACTTGGAGCAGGAAAACATTTATTTACTTTTGCTGTGGTCTAATAAATTATTTGTTCAGCGTTTGGGACCAGGCTTTCTCAAGTTAAGGAAAATGGCATCTTGATGAAAATCCGTGCAATGACTTGTCGGCATATTTAGAAATGATTGGTGGAAGTTTGGATAAGAAAAGGTTCCCGAGAAACACCATCATAGAATAGCAAGGAAAAAAGGCTGTCTCTCTAAAAGCAAAGCTGAAAGCATATGTAAATACTTCAAGGCAAGCAAACAAAGTTTGGATTACATTTTATATGTAAGCGTGTGTGCGCGCGCGTGTATACGTGTCACATGCACAGATATATTCAGTGCAATGTCATCTAGAGGGGTCGGTTGCTTTAGCTCTTGCTGTGTGCTTGCTCAGGGTCACTCGGGTTTTGTGCCAATTAATATTTTTTGAGGTTACAAATCTATCTGAAATTTAGAGAAAGTATCTAAATAATGCTAATCCAGGATGGCTTGAGGCTCATGATGTTTTTTTAAGGAATTAGTCTCTCCATCTCGAGACTGGGACTAGCACTTTCCTTGGTGTCTCCCATCGTATCTGTCTCTCAGCAACCCTTTCTAAACACAACCCTTAGCTTTGGTGAGTTCTCCAGTTCTGCCAATAAAACAGTATGTATCTGTTTTAATCTAAACCAGAGATTTTGCTTTCAAAGTGTGCTTGGGTCAGAAAAAAAAGAGCACGCAAAGCCTGACGACAAATAATCTCGTATTAGTCTTCTAAATTCTAAACCAGACTTCTTCTTGGTATGTTTGGAAACACAAAGAGCATGCGCAGAAGTTCCGAACTGGAAGGCGCAGGCGGCTGTAATACCCATGTACATCTGCAGATGACTGCACAGAAACGTTCCCAGTGATGCTTTTTAATAAGAAGCTAAAATTTCTGACTCCAATTAAAATGGGCCGTTCTAGCACTGGTGTGCTTTCGGAGTTTACGTGGGTGGCACAAATTTCACTCTGGAACAAAACATTTTCAGTCAATAACAAGAGTTACTCTTGGATAAAATACATCGACTTCTCATGTGCACCACAAAAATCTTCCTCTCTTCTTTAACCGTGCCTCGGTAGCTGTGCGGTGTCAGGCTGCTGCCACAGTTTGTACTATGAAAATGCACCATGATCCAGCAAAGGTTTGCACGCCGGTGTGCTCTGGGTCTGCAGGGAGGTCAAGCTCTTGCACCCCGCTAATTTTGTCAGGCACAGGTCTAGAAAACGGAGTGGAAAATAATTTTCTGTTTGGAGAGCTGCATATATTTCGGGATCTGAAGAATTTATGAACACGTAACCACAACAAGCGACTTGGGCATATCTGATGACAAATTGTATGGGGTGTCAGGATGTGGTCGTGTCCTCTCTACCTTCTACTCATACAAGTTGTCCCCTTGCTGTTCATGGCATTGTTTTAATGATAAAAGATGGTCAGTGTTTGTCTCCATCATCTTACTTACGGCACATAATGAGCTCTTCCGCATGGCAGAAATGATCCAGAGACTTTTCTTGAAGAATCAACGTTTTTAACTCTAATATCTTTCATATTTGCCCCTACCATCAACACAGTTGCTAGGATATAGCCTGATTTTGATTCTTGTGCTTTGATCCTCTCAAACCCACATTTTTTTACATTGCGTTATTCATCATGGCTTTTACAAAGACACTGAGGAAGAGAGCAGAAGAAGTTAATATTACAAAGTAAGTACAGCCTCAGTGTACATGGTTATTTTAGGTTCATGATAAATGCTGTATATAATACCAACTTTTCCAGCCCTGGCAGTCAGATTTTCTCACCCATATGTAATTTTATAAACTACATCACGGCTTCACAGCAGGTAGGGAGCCCACAAACCTGTTCTTAATTTCAGCTTAACTGAAAGAATCTCAGCAGCAGCTGGTTTCAGAATAGCTGATACAGACTTCCACAGATGTGGCCTATAATAGGTTCAGAAATAAAAAAGAACTAGGCCACAATGTAGAACTAATTTCAAGGAATACAATTTCAATAAGGATGCCACTCTTAAGAGATTCTTCTTCTTCTTCTTCTTCTTCTTCTTCTTCTTCTTCTTCTTCTTCGAGGTCTTTGGGAGGGCATATTTCTGTGGCCTGGGTTTTTTCATGCTGTCTACCGATGGTAATACCGCAGCACACCGATTTTCTGGCAGGCTGGACCTGGCTGCTAGCGGGCTGCGCTCTCTCCAAGCAAAGAAACAGGCGATTTCGGAGTTTGTGTCACCTCCCCTCCCCTCCCCCTCGCCCTTCTTATGTTCCTCCAAGCATAACTGATAGTACTGGAGTGCTTGTGCGCTTTTCTAACCGGACCAGACAAAGAGGTACAACAGCTAAAAATGACCTCTGATGATACAGCAAACGCGCCGCTCGACGAAACTGGTTGCTAGCTCTGAAACACCGTGTTGTTCGGTGAAGCTTCACAAACTTGAAACACGGGAATACAGAAAAAATAGTTTCACAAGTGTTAATTTCTGGAGTCTGGTAAGGGGAAGGCTTTAAATGCTTTCTGTAACGGCATGGCAAATACATCGATGTACTTACTATCTTCTGCTGAGCAAAAAATACCTCAAAAGTAAAAGTGGAACAAAACAGTCACTTGTTCTCACTAACAAAATTTCCCTTGACATTCTGTGCAGTGGTCTAAGTGTTTGAATAATCTCGGTTTATATGGTCTTTCAGCTCAGGCATGCGAGGAAAAAGGAACTTCAAAAAGAGAATATTTTACCTGACGTGTACTATTTTAAGGCTTCAGTAATTAGAGAACTGCAAAGGTCAAAATAGCCATCAATATCATGAGCAACAGAGTAGAAGTAACATGTTTAAGAGGAAGTTGGTTGGCTGTAACATAATACGCCGTAAGCACTAGGACGTGGATCTGCAATGACGAGCAGCAGAGGAGACAGAAAAACTTAACCAGCATCAGACATTTATTTTGCTGAAAGCTCATGAGAGCGTGCAAATAAGAAATAGAGAGGCTTTCGAGCCTAAATCCCAGATTTTATCACCTCACTGCAGAGATGCTGCAACCTGTGCTGAGGTCCATCCACACAGATGTGTTCACAGGCTGGAGAAAAAGTTTGCCAATGCCTTCTAACCTTTCAGTGAGCCAGACAAAAACTCGGGATTCAGAAGCTCCCAAACTTTTTTCCCACTTTCTGGATCTCATTCAAATCAGAAATGTGTGGCATTAGCCTATTTTTAGCGTACTACTGCCCACCTCTTAAAGTCAAGTCATGAAATGCTGGATCAGGGTGGGTGGCTAAGAAGTTGCTGTGTAGCTGCTACTGCAAAAGATGTGTGTTCCAGCCTGTATTTCTGAACTGGCATAAATTAAAAATGAGTAAAGCTACAATGATTACATCTGAAGGTGCAGTAGTTTGCAAGAGTATAAGTCATAGTAAAGATGCACAATTCTGGGGAAAATTATTCTGAGAACGGGAACTCTTCCAAAAACTTCCCACTATTTCTTTCTTTGCTGATAGACCGTTTTTCTTCCCTGTACAATTTTATGCCAAATTGGCTACTCTTCTAATTTCCCCATAAATCACGCAAAATTCATGACTCCTTTTTCCACATTTGGATCCACAAATCAATGGAGTGAATTCGTTCTACTGAGAGAAAGAGGCTGAAACAAACACCCGGGATCATTAGCATAAAATTATCGGCATAAAACAATCCTAACTTTTAACAAAAAAATCGCAGAAGCCTTCTAGTTTGTTGCTTCCATTGGGTTCGAGAGACAGAAGTGAGTCAGGGAGGTCGGTCCGCTACGGACTTTGTGAGGCATTTGCCTTTTTCCCCCATTAAACTCCAAAGCTAATAAACCCGGAGCATTCAGTAACAAGCGAGGCACTCATGTCAACAAAGGCCTTACTTAGAGACGGCGAGGTTTTGAGAAACTTCTGTGGCGAGGATTTGAAGATATTTTAGTCATATGCAGCGTACTTTGAACGTGCACTTTTGCTTCTCTGTTTCCTACAGTATAATCCCCTTTGCTCCCTCCCCCTCGGCCCCGAGTGTTTTAAAACGAGCACAGAAAAGGCTGAGTGTTAAACTACACTGTTCAATTGTCCGGTAAGTACACAAATTCTGTTCAAATCAGAACAAACTTTCAAGTAGACAGAAAGGGGTATTTGGATTTCTATTTTATCCCGGAAACCCTGCTGAAAAAAAAAGTGTGGCGGGGAATATAGCCATATCAGACCAACAAAAGGCTCCTAATGTAGTTAAGACCTCCTCCCCCCTCCTCTCCGAGGAAGCCGGCCGGCACAGCTTTTGCTATTGGAATTGTTTGCGGAATACCCAAACTAAAGCAGCTCCCTACGTGGGTGCCTTGTTCGGGAATAAGCAGTGCTTTAATTCTAAAACACTCATCTCGCTTCCTAAGGAGACGAACAGCCTATATTTGGGAGATATTTCTTCGTTTTGAATATTGTCCTTGCAGAGCCATACCTCATCTTTTTTTTTTTTTTTCTTCTTCCTTTCCCTTCTGTTTACATTTTCATTCGCTTCTCTCACAAAAGCGGCGACGTACTGGCTCAATAAAGCAGTTATCACATAAGCCAGGAACTCCTAGATTCCTTCTTCTGTGTAAAAGATTCCCAAGTACTGTTTTTATTGCAAAGGATCCCATTAATATCAATGGGGCAAGCATCCTGTTATCTCCTAGGGGCTTCATATAATAAAAAGGTTACGCTTAATAAAGTCACATGCGGTAGATCTGCTCTTCACATTACTAGTACCACAACGTTCTCGTAATACAAGATGTACCAGTAGTCATACTTTTATTGCTATGGAGTACGTTGCCGTGTAATATCCCACATATTTTTCCCCAAGACATTAGAACGTTTCATGCCAAATCCCTCTGTCATCTAAGGAGTCCAGGATCCTATTTATTTTGGG
Source organism: Phaethon lepturus (assembly GCF_000687285.1). Lineage (NCBI taxonomy): Eukaryota > Metazoa > Chordata > Aves > Phaethontiformes > Phaethontidae > Phaethon > Phaethon lepturus. Next base: position 6,510 of record NW_010527469.1, read on the forward strand.
GTGGGACTTGCTGTAATAGAAATAATACATTGCAACATAAGTGTGGTAACAGCGCTGCCAAAAATGCTCGCAGCGTGATGCTGTCGGTACTGTCCGAGCCAGCGTTTCGTCTCTCGAGAAGAAGGACGCATACGCGTGCGTACCCGCAGCTCCAG
>NW_010527469.1:6684-8276 GCF_000687285.1 Phaethon lepturus
GTTGCTGTTCTTGTGTAGCCGCTAAGGCGAAAGTTTCTGTTGGTTCCTTCGTTCGTTTGTTTGTTTTACAGAATCAGAGAGGGTCGGGTTCACCATTTGGTGCTTAACTCCCTGAAGGCTCCGCTAGGTAGAACTGACCTAACGCACGCATCCGGACTTCTGTAGCCCACAGGAGAGGCAGCACAAGGCATGGCTGGGAAGGGGCCAAGGGAGCGGGAAGAGAGGCCAGGAGCCCTTCTGGCCATGTAAGCCCCCCCCCCGCCATGACGGCGGTCCCGGCGCCAGGTGCGTGCGAGGTCGGCGCCTGGAAGCTGGTGCGAAGAGCCGAACGGGAACCCGTGCTCGCCCCGCCGCCCTCAGCTGTGAGCCCTGGAGGCTGGGGGGGTCTCAGCCAGGAGGTGGGGAGCTGCTCTGCCGCGGGACCCGGGAGGAAGCCGGGAGGACCCCCGCCTGCCGCCCGGCTCCACATCTCCCCCCCGACCCCTGCTCTGCCCCCACCGCTGCTCGGGGAGGAGGCGAGGTGGCAGGGCATTAACCACGCCTCAGCAAACTCCTGATTTCAGCGTGGCCCCTCCCAGCGGAATGAAGGTGAGCACGAGTGCTCCTCCAGGGAGCATGTAACCGCGTTGGCTTTGCTTTCAAGAGGTTTCTGCCCGGAGCCCCGCCACTCTGCTGTGGGGCAGGCGTGGTAGCCGCAATCTGGTTATTAAACAAGTGCCGGTGAATGGGATATTTGCATGAATGACCTCGTTTTTTACTTGCTCGCTAGAACATTTTTAGAAGGGAGTATTTGCTTGGTCGGTAGCCAAGTGTTTTCGCTTTGACTACCAAATGTGTTTGGTCCACATTAAGGGTAAAATTCTCTCCCGAGTTCACTGGTGATTTCCAGACCCTGTAAGATTTGCACGCAGGAGACTGACAGCAACATTCTTATTTAATCATTTCCCACCATATTTCAAAAAAATGTGGTTTTCCAGATCCTCCTCCTGACTTCCAAAGGCAAAGTGGAAAATGTCCAAAAAAGGCATTACTTCATCTAGCGCCGTTTATTTAGCACACATCCAATCCTACTGGCCTTCTGCTTTATCGAAAGCAAGGGGATGTGTGACTAGCTTATATAACCTGAAGTTTCTGCTTATCTGGACTCGCATAAGTGCATTCAGCAACTTCCTCAGATGTACAGTTAATGGGAAATTCCATGAGTTTTGCACCTAAACTTAATCAGAGATATGAATGGAAGAATGTAACCATCAAAGCTATTGCAGAGTCCTCGACTCCCTGACCTTTGGGACCATAAACCCGTGAATGAATTACATTCACCCACATATTAGCACATTTTTTTTCCTCGGTAACGCAAAACAGGTTTAGAACTCCAAGGATTAATCTAAGTTGAATTTCATGTGAGCTGTTCACGAGTAGATACTCAGTCTCTACCAAGGGTTTGTAAAGACTCATCCTCTTTTCACCTCACGCAGCTTGGGTCCCAGCGCAGGGGCAGGCCCGGACGAAGAACCCGCTGCCGAGCGGAGGAGCGAGGTGAGAGGAAGGGCCGCACCACCCGGCAGAGCTGACGTGGCTGATCTGGATTCCAG
>NW_010527470.1:0-213 GCF_000687285.1 Phaethon lepturus
TTAACCTTTCCCTTGCCCCTGCCCCATCTTTCGTGCTGAAGCCAAGCCCCAGTCCCGAGCCCAGCAGCTGGGGACAGGGGGGTGGCAGGCCTCGGGCCCGGCGTGGGCCATCCGATGGGAGGCTGGGCTGCCCGGCGCCGCCAGCACCCTGCGCCTTGCACCCCTGGGGGCTATCCCAGGTGGGGGGGAGTCTGGCTAGCAGCGTGGGCGGGT
>NW_010527470.1:230-1391 GCF_000687285.1 Phaethon lepturus
TAGCCCCTTTGCTAAGGGACGCGCACTGGGGTGGCTGGGTGAGGGTCTCAAGTGATGCTGCTCAGGGTCATTAATGCCCACCCGTGCCCCAAGGGTGCAGAGCATCACCCTGGACCCACACCCTGGGGTGCTCCTGCACCCAGGTCCTGCTGCATGCAAGGAAGGGACCCAACCCTGTCACTGCCAAGGGACAGAGAGATGGGTCCCACTGAGGGCTGTGCCCCTGCCCAGGGGAGGTAAATGGTGGGCACAGGGAGTCTGTGGACACCTTTGCTGTCGTCTTGCCATCCTCCCCAGGCCCAGCACCCGCCTGGGACAGGACATCAGCTGGCCCCTTCTGCAGTTCTGAAGCCCTCCTGATGTCCTCCCCACGGAGGAAACTGCTTCGGGGAGCAAACATGCCATCATTTAAGAAAGGACTTGGGATGTCCCCCACCTAAATAACACACTCTGGCTCTATCCGTTTGGCTGAGAAAAGGAGGAGAAAAACCCAAGTGAAATAAACACTGGTCCAGCTCCCGCCGCTGTGGTTTGGTCATGAGCACCTTTGTGTGGGTTTTGGGGCGGCTCGATGAGATGGGAGGCCCCCAGGTGGGAAGACCCGAGGCTGGGGTGCATCTGCCTGGACCCCTCACAGTCCTGGGCTGGGGGTTGTGACAATCCCCGGACATGTGGGATCCCGCTGCTGCGCTTCCAGGCGGGAACATATAAATATTTCAGTGGAGCAGCCGAGCGCTGTCAGGTTGCATTTGCTTCTGGCAGCATAAGTGCTGAGAGAGAGGGAGGGAAAGGGGCAGAGCAAATGCTCTCAGAAGATGCGTCACCTCCTGGGAGATGGGGGCACCAGACCCCGGGCCCGCTCCTCGAGGGTCTCCACCTCCACTCAGTTTGCCTCTAAGGTTGCTCTTGCCTCCAGGATCCTTTGGCTTCATGTTTGGGTCTGACCCCATAAGTGCATCCTGGGGGTCTGCTGCCGGGCTGCTCTGGGGGGAGAGGGGCTTCGGCAATTTTGCCCTGAGCCCGGCGGGCAGCGGCAGGTCCGAGACCCTCCGGGCACACGGCACAGCCCAGGCGGTAACAAATCCCGTCCCGTCCGTTCCCCCCCACTCCCAGTAAAAAATGGAGGGCAGAAATAAATGCAGGCAGCTACGGGCAGCGGGG
>NW_010527471.1:0-1261 GCF_000687285.1 Phaethon lepturus
CCTTGACCTGAGCTCACCCAGCCTCTGGGCCTTCCTTTTGGAAACGAAAGCTTAGCCCATCCCGACCGCAAAGGCTGGAGGGCAAAGGAATGCACAGACCTGCTCCTCTGCGAGCGATGGAAGCCCCTGGCCAGCAGGTCCAGGGCTCCCGTCCCCCCAGCCCGGGCCACCCTGGCCACCACAAAACGCAAAGATGTGGACAGCAGACGCGCAGAGGGAGCGGAGCAGCCTCGGCGCAGGCAGAGCCCCCCCAGCCGGAGTCCCGGGCGGTTCAAACTGGGTGGATGCAGATTCACACATAAGGAACCAGATTGCTGAGGAATGAGAGATGACTGAAACCTCTTGGACAGGAACGCTCTGGGCTCAGAAAGCTGCCAAACATGCTTCGGTTATGGACAGGAGCCCAGATCCATCAGGGACAAAACCCCCTGAAATAACAGCCTTGTTGGGGGGAGAGCGAAGCTGGAGCAACCCAAGCTCGCGTGAAGCCGACAGCCCCAGGGCGGCACGGCAGCCGGGGACCGACAGCCCCAGTGCGGCACGGCAGCCGGGGACAGCGAGGTGCTCTGCAAGGGATGCCGGAGGGATGCCGGCGGTGCTTGGCCTCCTGCACGCTCAGTGCCAGCTGGAGCCCGGTGGGTCATGGGCACGGAGGGGACAGTGACCTCCCGCACTCCCGGGCACGGGAGGAAGGGAGAGGCAGAGCTGTCTTTGGGCAGCTGCCTGCCATCCTGCAGCAGCGCCCAGCGCAGGCACAAGGGATGAAGGTCATTTCTTCGCACCCTCATGCCACCCTGGCAGGAGGTGGACGAGCCACGTCCCAGCCCTGTTAAGCTGGGGAAGAGCAGGAGAGGGACCGAGGCCCAGATGCACTCCAGTGTTCAAGTTTCCAACTCCGCTTAATAAATCAGAGCATAAAAACCTCGGTGGCAGCGTGACAGCTCTCAGCAGCCACATTTGAAGGCTGTAACCGAGCTGAAAGCTGATCCCAGGTCCCCGGTGGATAAGCCGCTGTGTCATCTCTTCTCTGCAAGAAACTGCCTGTACAACAACCACTGTCTTGGCCAGCACGCCGGGGAATGAGCCCGGGAGCTCCGGAGCGGGAACGTGACTCCATCCAGCCAGAGCCGGGCTCCCCTCTCCCCAGTGAGAGCTTTGCATAAGCACTTTTCCTGCTAAAGTGTCCTCAAATAAAATAACAACCCTGAACCTCTGCACACAGATCACATCTCCTGGCGCTGGGCTGTGGTCACCTCTGGGG